>NW_004955436.1:14455908-14624337 GCF_000276665.1 Chinchilla lanigera
TCCGGTACCCGGAACCGAACTCACGACCTTGCGCTTGCCAGGCAGGCGCTTTTGCCGCTGAGCTAAATCCCCAGCCCCTGGACATGAAATTTTTACAGTTGATTCTGTGCATAGGCCCAATTTGGGGGGACAGGAAATAGGCCTCCTTGAGTCCTTGGGATTCCTATAATGGAAAGTAGAGTCCTGCACCCCCTATTTATATGAATGCAAAAAGTCTATTATACATACCTCCCAAAAAAGAGTTTTAAGTTCAGTTATAATCTTAAAAGCCCTTTCAGGATAAGACTGCCTATCAAAGACTTTGTCCATGTAAATTATCATAATGATACATTTTGTGAATCTGAAATATTCTCTAAATTGCTCAAATTAAAAGTGTAACTTCATCATTACACATTGGTATCATTTAGAAACACAATTTTCCAAAAATTAAAAATAAATAAAATTTTAGAATTTATTTTCTCCTGCTATTAAATGTATTTTCTCCTTTGAGAGCTGACATATAAACTTTCAACAATAAGGTATTTTGTGTCTCTACACTCTCACTCCACACTAAAACATCTTTTTTTTTCTAGTTTACAAATAATGGTTAAGTTTTATTAGGTTGGCAGACAGAAATAATACACAAAGATATTTACTGAAATCAAAGAGGAAGATAAGTAGATCACAATGGAACAAGAGTAGTGAGGATTAGTACAAAGATAACAATTCTAAATACTGTGTTTACATGTGATGTAATTGAATGTAAAGATAAATTTGAAAAGCCACAAAGTTCAATAGTTTGTATCCTTGTAGACTATCTACCAAATATCAGACATTTTAAGAGACAGTTTGGCAGTACCTTTATGATTAAGTTTTCTTGCAAATTTGGTTTTTTGTTTGTTTGGTTTTTTTTTTTTTTTGTCTTTTTGAGACAGGGTCTCACTATGCAGTTCAGGCTGACCTTGAGCTCACTGTGTAGCCCAGGCTGGTCTCGAACTCACAAGGATCCTCCTGCCTCAACCTCCCTTACAGGTATGTGCCACCATGCCTGGCTCTACAAATTCTATGACACAGTTTACCTGTGTTATCAAGTTAAGGAGGCTACATCTTTCAGAGTTGCAAACTCATTACACTGTTCAAATTTAAAAACCAAACCTGGGTTCCTGATCAAATAAGGACAAAACGTTAGCTTTGGGCTTCAGTCAAGAGAGGATAAAGAACTGCTCAGTATCCATCCCCAGGTCTTGTTACAGCACCAGGCCTGAGATATCAAAGGACAACTGTCTGTGAAGAACAAGAGGACTGCATTCTCTTTCATGATGAATCAAAGGCTCCATGATTTCTATGAATCAGAAATGAAAAAATAAAGCTGGAGTTTTTGTGATTTTCCCAGGAGTGCTACTTACAGGGTGAGAAAATTTTAACACGGGAAAAAGGGCAAGTATACCCGCCCACAGGTGACAGAGGGAATAAGCAACCAGTAGAAGCAGTGGTGCCTCTCTGGAATGGTGGAGGGTCTTCACAGAACCCATGAAGTCTGCTCAAGACTCAGATCAGTGATGATCCCCAAAACCCATCAGAGGAGTGGCACTAACCTGTGGGTACCAGTCAAATGAGACTTCTTCCATTCTCTTCACTTTTCTCTCTCCCTCCATCCCACCTCCAACTGGCCAGGAGATACCGCCATCTAAGGAAAAAGCTAAGCCCTCACACTTCAGTCTGCAGACCCCTACTTGTATCAAGCTCTCTCAAAGTGAAGGCAGAAGCTTTAAGATAAATCAAAATCCAGCATTATTTTTATTATTCTAGACTGGATTAATTAATTACCAAATGAAGACTCTTTTGTGATGAGAAGTGAATAAAGGACTTTTGCTATCTGACTTATGAAACCTGGCTCGAATGCCATTTAAGGGTAGAAGACAATTAGCACTCTTTAGTGAAAATAAAAGGGAGAGTTGGAGAGAAAAAGAAAGTTGCTTTATGAGGTACCCTCTGAGTTCTGCTCTTTCAACACAATGGTCACAAGCCCTTCTGTCACCAGGATGCCAAGAGCAGGATTTATTTAGCAAGTACTGCACTTAGCTTTTTAAAATATCAAGATAATTTTCTCAAGATAATTTTTAACTAAGATATATTTTCAGTAGTTTGCTACATTAAAAATTGGCAGTTTTCACCATTTTAGTCAACCCTCCTATCCCCACTCCAGTATTTCATTATTGACCAATGACATGCAATGGATTTTTTAAAACACCTTATCGCAAAGCATTTGGAAAAAGTGTTACCTGGAACCAGTAATTAGATGATTCAATATTTACTTGTATTAACAATTTATAATAGAGTGGTTGGATTTTAGCTTTTGTTGGGTGATGACATCACATCTAGGCCAATGAGGTTGCTATGGCAACACAGCTGGATTTTTGGCAGGCCAAATTACTCATAAGCAAAGAAGATACTAGGGTTTTTTTTCACCCTTGAAAATAGATCTACCACAGTGTTAGATCTGCATTGTATGCCAGGGCTTGCAGAACAATATTAAAACTATATTAATGTGGGAAATTATGTACTATAACACATGTTAAATGCTGACACTTACTTTCCTGTGATTGGTCATAGGTTATAATGTGTATGTATATTTATCAGAATGTGCACAAGATGTACCTATGTTGCACATGTAAGCCTAGAAACCTAGTAGATTGCCTTATGAAGCCATGTGGCAGAAAGAGGACATTGCATTGAACCTAAAGAGAGTGAAACCAACACAGTGGTCCACTGTTACCCTGCAGTGAACTTCTCCTAATTTTAATTGGCCCACATTCACTCTGCAGAGTATGTTTCTCTTCCTACCTTTATTAAATGTAAAATCTCATTACCTTTAAAAAAACAGGGTGAAACCAAGACAATGAAATTTCTTCTCTTTACAGCCATAAGAATTATTTTTGTGCAAGTACACTTGAGTGGTACTCCTGACAAAAAAATAGAATTTTTGCAGATGGTTTTTATTGTTTTCCTTGGTTAAAAGTTCCCTCTTATTGGCATGTTCATGGTCTGTCAAGCATATTATGAGGCTAACACAACCAGGTTAGAGCTTCCAGGTAAAATGTCTTTAAATCACTCTATTTGGCTGATCAGACGTCTATCCAAACTCTTTCCAGTGCAAGGCCTGGTGTGCAGGAAGCATCATGACTTCGTCCTGGAGGCTCCTTCCCCAGCAGAAAGGGCTCTGTGAGGGCCAAGGACAAAATGCAGAACATGGAACATGGAAATTTTCTGTGCATGGCTATTACACTTTTCTCTTAGTTACTTAGATAATACAGGGAACCCACTGCTTAGAACAGTGCTTGTACTTGGAGAGCTGAACAGTGGAAGTAACCTGCAGCTGCTTGGGGCTGCCTCTACCCTGGCCATATGATAAGGAGATACTAAGGGTTTCTGAGGTTTCTACATGGCTCCAAGAAAATAAGTTCTTCTGATCTTGTCCATGTTTTCATGTTGTTCTAAAGTCCAGTACATGTTGCTCTCCCATCTGAAATGTCTTTTTTTTTTTTTTCTGGTTTATCCTAAACACTACCAAATGGTTCATTGCCTCGCTAACTTGTCTTCAGGTCTGTTTAATATTCCCTGTGGAGGAGTTTGCCCAGCCCTTCCAGGAACACCATTCTGACCAGCACACTTGCCTCCTGTGACAGCCCATCTTGCATATCAACTTGACTGAGCCACAAAACGCTCAAATACTTGGCTAAAGACCATCAAGCGTGTCTGTGAGGATTTTTCTAGGAGAAATGAACACCTGACCTGGTAGACAACAAAGATAAACTTGAGGATTTTATAGGTAAATAGATACAACTAAAAACTATACTCATAAGTGGAATAAAGCAGACCCGCATGTGTAAACATTGTATGGTCTCCCTAGTGTAAGAACATGAAAGAGTAAATAAAATCTGAAAGGTATAATAGATGTTGTAAAAGGCAAAGAACCATTTTTAAGTGATTGAAAAAGAATATAAGGGCCAGAAGTGGTGGTGCACACCTTTAATCCTGGCACTTGGAAGGCCGAGGCAGGAGGACTATTGTGAGTTCGAGGCCAGCCTGGGCTATTTAGTGAACTCAAAGCCAGTACTAACTACACAGTGAGACCCTGCCTCAAAAAACACAAAAAAGAATATAAGGATGAATATCTATGGTACGTGAAAAAATGTATGAAATTCAAATTTCAATGTCCATATAAAAAATTGTATTTGAATACAATCATGCTCATTGGTTTGTATATGGTCTATGGCTATGTTCACATTACAATTAATGGTTTACTAGATATGACAGCAATTATATGGACCATAGAGCCTAAAATATTTCGTATCCTGGCCTTTACTTAAGAAATGTTTGTTGGCTTCTTGTCCAAGTCTACACTGGATGTCAAGTGGCTTTTGGCTATTTCTACAAATATGATGTTTAATCCACACATACAGTGACTGTTTAAATTTAAAATATATTTCTTACAAAAAAAAGACACATTGCCATTAATTTTCCCCAGATACTCCTTCTTTCTTTGAATACACTTCTTCCTTTGTTCTTGTAACTTCCTGGAAGTCCTCTTTCATGATGTCCTGAATGGAATTGAAATGTTTACCTTTTTTGGTCATTTTTATTTTGGGGAAGACCCAGAAGTCACGCAGTGTCAAATCATGTTTATAAGGTATATGATGACATATGTTTCATTTTTTCAGGTCTGCTTTTCCACTGGATGACACCTGGCAACAGCATTCCCCATTTATTCATCACATGTTGTAAAGAAACTCACAAAATAATGTGCAGAACTGCTTCACAAAATGGCAAAAACAGTAGGATAAGTGCATTCAAAATAAGGGACAATATTTTGAGGACATATAATGACAATGTGTCTTTTACTGTAATATTTTTTTAATTTAAACATTCAACGTATGCCTTGATGACTCCTTGTATATTTTTACTCAGGTAGAATTCAAGTAGAATTGGTTTAAATATTATTATCAACCACCATTGCATTTATGATACAACCCAGACTCTTACGTGGCTTACAAATTTTCATGAGATGCAGCCCCTTTTCACCGCTCTAAAGTCTCTCTCCTCCCCTTCCCAGGTTCATCCTCTCACCAACCCTATGCACCGTTTAATCCTGCCTGTGGCATTCTGTACCTCACTCCACCTCTGACCTGCCAGGTGGCCTCTTAGGTGCCATTTGATTCAAGGATCTTCTCCAGCACCCAAGGCCAGCCCAGATGTCCTTCCTATGTGCATTCTTAAGCTCCATCCTTTCCCTTACTGTGACTTCATGAGGGCAGGGACAGTGTCTAAATGCTCACCACTATTCCCAGCATTTGGTAGATTTTATATATATATATATATATATATATATATATATATATATAACAAATTCAAATATATTTATGTATATACATATATATACACATTTATGTACATATATATGAAGAAAGAAAGTAATTGAGGACAAGAATGTTAAGAAGAAAAATTGTTCCAATGACCACACTGAAGCAAATGTTCAGCAATTTCTGAATAGTTTCTAAAATAATTTAATGTATAGATTGTGATTTTTAAAAAAAGGATAAACCATGATGATAAATTACAACACTATAAAATATTAGGAGCTATGTTCAGAGGAAATCACACTTACTAATATAGTTAATGACTTTTAAGACTAATGTTCTCATGAAAAAATTTATTTAAAATATACTTTGAGAATCTTTCTGATAGCACCTTAAAATTCAGCAATGTGAAAAAATCATTAATATTAAAGTGACTTTTAGCATCAGACCTGATATTATACATTCAGTTAATCATGCATCTCATTTCAGGTGAAGGAATTCAAAATTAAATTGAATAATTTAAGTAACTATATATGGCTATATTGCTTTCTGTTATTAAGATAACTATTTGAATTGCATTAGTTTGTGACTTATAGACGATATTATTTAAACATACTCAAAACTTTAAATGAGGTATCCATTAAATACAGATACATTTAATACACTCAAATATGGATATATCATAAATATATCTACATAGAATAGATATAGGTACACACACATGCACACACAGATATGTTACCCTACATACCTATAGCCATCTGTTCTTTCCTATGTTCCCAAAACCTCCTCTGTCCATAAAAGTTCACTCAACACACTCTTGCATATGTGTACAGGCACACACAACAACAAAACAGCAAATTTCATTTTAATGGAAACATTTATGAACAAAATTTACTGAAACAGCAGAGGAAAGAGAGGACTTACAAACTCTTGCCTCTATATTTTCCCAAAGACAATAAGTCCCCTACTATTAATCAGATTTCACCTTCCCTTTAGATCATTTTCCATAAATTATTTTTATCAAGATGTGATAAGAAATATTTACCCACTATGAACACAAATACAAACCAACATTAGAAAAACAAAGTTTAATCTTTACTATGTACACTGTCACACGTCTCCTAAAAATGATACCCAATCTTCACTATGGCTTACGTACAAATTTTCCCGTTCTATTCTCTTTCAGTTTTTTTAGTAGCAGGCCTCCATCCTTTAATTGAGTGTGTGACCCACTAATGGGATATGGCCTACAGGTTGAAAGTCACAGCTTCAGGCTATTCCCCAGGGTGACCATTGCAATTCCTGCTTAATCATTCTTCATCTTTCACAGGTGCTCTTTTCCTTACATGAAATCTGGGCATAAATTCTACCTGTGGATCCAAAGTCTTTTTTAAAGTTTTTTTTATTTTAAAAATTAAAAAAACTAACAAAATAACAACGAAGACAAAATCAAAACAACACCAAAACGATACATGACCTCAAAACCAAATGACAGGAGTTAACAATGGTTGCTACATTACACACTGTTATCTCCAACTAAGTTGCTCAGTCCACCAGACATAAGAATGTAAGATTGATCAAACATTCAAAGACTGTAACAATTAAAAAAACCATTAGAAATGATGCAGAGCTTTACCATACAAGATGGTAGGAGTTCAACAATGGTTCTTCTACTGCATATTGTTGTTTTCAGATCAGTCATTCTGATTACCAGATTCAAGCGTACAAAATTGGTCAAGAAAAAAGAAAATTTTAAACATTGACTGTTCCTTTCAATAAATCACAGATATCAGCAATACACCTATTTCAGCCATCCTTATATATATATATAAATTTTGTTTTTCATTTAAAAAAACAAAATACCAAAAATAAATACATAAAGAAAACAGCATAGAGAACAATAAAATAATACAGAATTTCAAAACATGGCGATAGTATACTAACAATGGTTGTTATATTACCTAATGTCATCTTCAAAATGGTTGCACATATAACCAGATACAGGCGTGCAAGATTGATCAAACAATTACACATTAATATTTCCTTTCAATAAACCAACAAATATTAGTAGTACAATTACCTAGCTATCCTGTGTATACATGTACATATTTTTCCCTCTTCCTTCTTTCCTTTTCCTCTCCCAAGAAACTGCTCAAATAAGAAGGAGCGACTCCAAAGTCTTGATCCAACCCCCTGGTGGTTTAATCAAAGCCTTTTCTCAGCAAGCTTTACAATGGCTTTCTCACGCCAGCTGCTCAGAAGATAACATACTCTCTTTATCCTCACACATTTAAAATATTCCCATCAGCAGAAAATTAGTAATAAAATGCTTCTACATTAAAAATACTCCAATCCCATCCACCCAGATTCTCATTTGAATGCTATTTCTTAAGGCAGATGTATTTGATCATATCATTCCAAACTCTAAATGAGAAATGAGTGCAAAGAAAATCTAAAGCTTTTAAAAATAACCAGAGCTTGAGCAATCAAAGGATTTGGAGAAAAAGTGAAGTAAAAAAATCATTTCTAAGACATAACACAATTTGATTCTTCAAAGACAGAGAAATCAACCAAGCTGTGGGAAATGACTCCAAATCCTTCCACTAAAAAAAATAAAAGATAAAACAGATTTAACTGTGAAGCAACCATGATTTTTGTCTCTGTAATATTATTTCTATTAGAAACCACATTTGTGATAGGAATCATGTCTCCTTTTCTGTTTCACTTGTATTTAAAATATTAAGTTTACCTAATGAGCCTCCGGAATTTGATACATAATGTCACAGCATTAGGGAGGATGTTACAATTGGAATTGTGGATTTATTCAGGGATGCCAACATTTTATGTCATATATAGTCTACTACCTATGGAAATGAAGTAGGATCCAGATCCTTTGGGTTCATTCTTCTGATTCATTCATATGTTTTATTCAGCAAGAAACTAATTTATTTATGTCTGTTCTTTTGATACTAACTGATCTTGTCAGAATCTTGCAAGCACATCACTGATTTATACATCATTTATGATTCCACAAAGTTTCCTTAGTAAACTTAGGACTCAGGACTTATGAATCAATGGTGACACACTTGCTTTAGAGAAATCTTTATCACCAATATTTTAGCAGCAACATTTCATATTTGCAAAGGACTTCTTCAAACGTATTTTCTGTCACAGAGATATATTTCATATCAACAATGACTTTGGGAGTTCCTCCCAAGCATTTGAAGAAATGTAAAAGAAACATGTAAACTGAACCTTATTCTCATGACCTCACATTCTTCCCAATACTAAACTCCATTCACCATGGCCTGAACATGACATTAAGTTTTCCATGATCCTTATGTCTATTTATCTCACAACTACAGTGAAAAATGGCTTTTTGAAGGGTAAGGATAGGTTGTAGAGTGATTTCCCTCTCTGGCTGGGAGACCTCAACAAATTGCTAAACTCTCTTTTCCTTTTATTGTGGTGCTAGGGATTGAACACAGGACCTTGTGCATGCAAAGCAAAAGCTTTACTACTGAGCCACGTCCCTATCCCTAAAGTCTCCATGCCCGGTAATTTTTCTATTCTGAAAATGTAGACTCATAGGGTTATTACAATGAGTAATAAGATATACTGCAAAGAAAATATGTGTATCAAAATTCTTGGCAAAATGTATACGATAAAATAATGTAGCTACTATTATAAGAGAGTCCAACTGCCTTTCAAAAATTTTTTGCCCTTCAAAACTAAATTTTAATTCACCTTTTCAGATGTGTTCTCTTGCAAATATTCTTCTATTTTTCATGTTCCCCAAATATATTTTACTCGCATCTCTTAGTGCTTTTATTTTGTATTACAACTAAAATGTTTCTATCACTTCAAATAGATTGTGAGCCCCTTTATGTTGGATCTGTGTCTCAGGAAAGGTTACATTTTTCGCTCTCACCAGAGAAAGGGACACATACATTCCTCTCCTAATTAAATAAATGAATGACATGCTTGTTGGCAGCATATCTAAATGTCATGAAAACATAATATAATGGCCTTTCATCAAAGGTCATTTCATTATCTAGTTGCTCAGATGAATGTCTTAAACTTAACTGAGGGATCTGTTATACCTGTGCTAATATTTATGGAGCATGATTCCATCTGTAAGCAGAATAATGGCATCTATCCACAAGGATGCACTAAGCATATTTAACAAGTATTAGGTCACAAGCCAGCATATTAGTGAAATATGGAAATTGTATTAACTTTTATTGGCATTGTGACACAAATGAAGTACACATGCAGATCAATCATCAAATAGATAACTGTTATAATTCATTTTAATTTGGAAGGGTTCTGGAGTTAACCACAATCTTGAAAAAAGCCATCATATTATATCAGGTCTTAAATCAGGAAACATCCAATCCCTTTTAAATTCAAACAGTAGCCAAAAACTCACCCTAATTCATCAGAATGAATTCTTTTAAGACAAAGATACTGGACAGAATGTTCCAAAGAAATTCTGATTCATGAAATCAACGAACCGACCAAAACTACTGCCCTCTGGGTGACAAGTTTGCTAACCCACACTGCACAGAAATTCTCAGCAAGAACATACGCAAAGATTAACTTATTCTAGTAAGCTAGAATGTGTCACAATAAATGGAAGATTTTTATTACTGTTCTTTCTCTTCTCTTCCTTTACTTCCATATGGTTCATCTGTACAACTTAAATATAAAAACGTATCTCACTAGGTAATTGGAAATGCTTCTCTTCACAGCTAATGTATACACCTTCCCAAGGCCCTCTAAGTCCTATTTCCTTTTTGTAACCGGTGTCTGACACCTGACATACAATAGATCCTCACTCAGTGATTGTTGTTCAGGGTATTAAAGCTTTGCCAGAACCAAATCTTTTCAAGCTTCACAGTCCTATGGGATTTGGGGAGCTGCCTTAGAAAATCTTACCGGACTTAATAAACTGCTTCTCTAAGTACCACATTGTTCAGAAAAACAGGTGGCTTCCAGCAGGTAGCACATAGTTTGGAAACATTCCATAAAAGATTCCACAGCCAATGAAACGTTCTCAATAATGTATTGAGTGATAACTTGATTTAAGCATGCGAACCAGTTCATGACATACACGCTGAGTGCTGTGAATATTTTACAGTACAGAGAAACATGCCTTTTCCACAGTAAATGCTACCCCTTCAAGCCACAGTTTCCATTAGTCTCAACTGCCACCACACTACTACTTGTCTAGCCAGATTTATTTTTATTTTTATTTTTTTATTTTTTGTGGTCTTTTTGAGACAGGGTCTCACTATGCAGTTCAGGCTGGCTTTGAGCTCACTTTGAAGCCCAGGCTGGTCTTGAATTCACAACAATCCTCCTGTCTCAGCCTCCTGAATGCTGGGAATACAGGCCTGTGCCACCACGCCTGGCTATTTTTTTTTTTTTTTTTTTTTGGTCTTTTTGAGACAGGGTCTCGCTATGCAGTTCAAGCTGGCTTTGAGCTCACTTTGTAGCCCATAGCCAGCTTTAATAAACTTCTCTAAGAAAACTAGTCAGCTGAAGAATACCCTTCCACTAAAGACCGAACTTTAGATCAAGCTATTGACATGGCAACAAAATCATTCACCATTCAAAGGTGATAAAACTAGATCAGATGATTCTAAGTGACATTTTAAAGAAACTGCTCTCAATGCAGTAGCCTGCCATGTTTTTTTGCCACTGAATTGTGCACTTCAGGCTATAAACAACTGGATATGTTTGTTACAAGTCAAATGTGAAATGAAAGAAAAAAGCATTCAAATTCTTAATAGCAATAGGTATATTCCTTATATTCACACTCTAGAGTTGGTGATCTTTACCTAAAAAGAGAAAAACATTAAAGTTCAATGGTGTGAGTACATTATTCATATGAAGAAATCTAATACAGAGTCAGATTTACAGAACAGTACCACTAGGAAAATGTGACTTTTTTGATTTCGTTGGGAAATTTTTAAATGGGAAAACACCTTTTTAAAAAGACCTGAAATAGTAATGTATCCTAATTTAAAAGTCACTGCTTATAGGAATAATATGCCAATGAGACTAAGAGTATATGCACAAATTTAAGACCATTCCAAAAAGTCCTTTACGTATATTTGTTGTTTATTTAAGGACAAGCTTGAGGGGAGAGCTGTAGATGTACACTGTACAGTCAAAAGCTCAAAGGAAAAAAGAATAGAAAGTAAAAGAGACATAGGCCAAACAGAAAAGATATATGAAGACAAATACTAAAGTAAGTGGAAAAAATAATTATTTTCTTGATTGTCTTGGGACTACCTGTGTCATAAAAGGGGCTAAGTTAGAAGATTTTGAGATTCCTTTACTACCTTGCAACTAAATAAAAATTCTTAACTTTCACTTTTAGGACATCTTATGTTCACCTTCTGAAAAAGACAACTAGATGAAGGCAGAAATGGTAATTTGAGTGAACACTACAAAAAACAGTAGCAATTGTGGAATAGGAAAGTGATCAAGCCAGTCAGATCACAGAAAACTCGAGTCGGGGCACCACCTTCAAATGGGACTGTGTTAGTCCAAACATACTAGGTGGATCTCTGGGTCAGCAGAGTGAGAATATCCCACAGAGGGAGGCAGATCAAAGGCTGCGCCTAGTGTATTCCCAGCCTCTGCTCCTCTGTCTCCTACATGCTCTCTAGTAAAGCACGTCCTATCTGGTCTGTCTCTGTGATTCCCCTGTTCTGTGTGCCCTTGCTTGGCTGGCAATTCCCCTTTGACACCACCCACTTCACTTCCTGCCCTAGTGAAGTTCCATCCATTTTCACAGACAAGATTTCATTCCCCCCTTCTGTGAAAACCCCCATGCATACACAGCCAAAAGAAGTAGTTATCACTTTCCTCTCCCAAAGCACTTTGTACATGGCTCCTGATATTATTTGTCACATTGTATCACCATTACTTCCCCCTAGTCTTCTTGATTAATGGTGAGTTCTCTAAGGACAATAACCATATCTTTGTCTTTGAGTTCAATGCATGGCTGTGAAGTGAGTTTTTAAAGACTTGACTAGGGCTTGGCTATAGCAAATTTTTCAATGCTTAAAACACCAGCAATGTGATGTAAGTGTGCACCTGTGTGCACTATCACCTGTGCACAAAGATGTAAGCCAAAGCCCAATAAGAGTCCCCCTACTGTCTGAATATATCTGCTCCTTCTGAGTACAGGAGGCTTCCAGGATTTCTATCTGGGCCTTCACATTCAATACAGACTAAGCATGACTTCTTGTAACCTCTAGATTCCCTCGGAGGTATGGTCCTTCGTACCACAGGTGTTTCCCCAACTCAGAGAAACCCTACCCCACACTCTGGACCTTGGCATCACTTGATGTAATTCACCACTGAAAGCTCACATTTAAATGCTGCACCTTACAAGCACAACCTTCTCTCTTTTCTGTTCTCCTCAATAATTTCCAGAATGTTAGTTCTGCCGCTGCATGAAGATGACTCACTCCTTTGTCCCAAAGTTTGATTCCAATGCATTTCTTCACTTATTTCCTTGTCTTTGTGTCCCCAAGACTTTCAGATGCACCTACGTGGCAAACTAACTCTTGAAAGTTTCTCTATCCTAAAATTCACATTTCACAGCGTATGCCAGTTTCCCACCTTTATCTTACTTGATTGCTTTACAAAGTTTAATAATCTTCACCATTCCTCCTTAAAATGGCTATTCCTATGACCGCTGTGACATTATCTTCTGTTTATTTTTACTTGTGCTCAACTCTGACCTCCCTACAATGGTTCTCAGTTAATCTGGCTATATCCACTAAGATGTCTCAAAATCTCCTCAGATTCAAGTGTCCAAAACTGAACCTACAGCTGCCCATCACAAAGGTCCAACTACTTTTGTTCCTGGCATCTCTTCCTCAGGAAAGAACACTATCAGGCACTAGCCGTAGGCCTTAATCCTGCCCTCTTCTACAGTCCCCACATCTGGTCAAGGCCCCAGAACTATAGAATCATTAATGTCCTGTATCACCTCTCTTCATGATCATTCCCACTATCCCAGTTTAGATACTAATAATATTTCCCTAGGTTATTGCAATAACTTGTATCTGATCCTACTCTTTTTAATATACCTAAAAATTTTTATTTTCCAATTTATATCTAAAGGTATTACTTCCTTAAGCAAGCCTTCTCCACAACTCTACTTAAAGTAGGCACTTGATGATATTCTCCATCTGGGCAACATGATTTCCATCATGATTTCCTTCATGACACCTGGCACAGCATGCAACTATTTCACTTGTAATTGTACTGTTTGTTATTTTTCACTCATACATTAGATCCACGATGGTTTAGACCATGCCAGTTTTATTTAGCACTGCCCCATCTGCATAGCGTGAAGAATATGATGCACAGCAATCAGCAATCAACATATATTGAATTAATGAAATTATAAATTAAGAAATCAGTGCCTACACCATTCCCAGCACTGAACTAGTCAAAGGAATAAATACAATGATGTGCTACGTACCATGGTTTCTACCTTCTCTGAATTTATAAGATCCCTTTCTCCAGTCTAGTTTCTGGATTACATCCAGCAACATCTTTCTAAAACATTAATCTCCCCTCTCCTTACTTTATTACTTCCAAATTTCTGATGGCTTTTAAATTTCCATAGGTGAAGATCTAAAATCATTAACACACCATTAGCATAACATACCAATCAAAGTACAATCACACTGCCTTGAAGATTCAATTAAGTTTTCTAAGGCTATTTGCTTTACCTTTATGCTTTATACCACAGCATATAGCATCAAGCCTAGCACGTAGTGGAACTTGGTAAACGCTAGCTTAGATAAGAATAAGAGACTAGGTTAGTGAATAAGTACATAAAAGAAACTACATGAGTACAGTTCGGTATATACATACTTCATAAGGCAGCTATAAATGTGAGCAATAGTTGCCTTATTGAGAAAAATCTCCAAGTGATATTACACTAATGATTAGAGTTTTTAATCCTTGAATTGGTCTTTTGGAATTTAACAACCAGATACTCAACATTATTTTGGCTAAAAAATCCTGTTTCTCCTTTACTGTTGAAGTAAATGAGTAAATGAAAGAACAAGTACTAATAAGTACTAAATTTCTTATTAATAAGTCCTAAAAAGAAGATGAGAAGGAAAAGTAGAAGACAAGTCTATATCCTGAAAGGTGGTGCTGTCTCCTGACATTCTAGGCCTTTGGCATTAACGTCAGATTTAGGTAATCCCAGGATTGTCTGCAAATATAAAACCCACCTAGATCATCCACTGACTTATTTGAAGCTACACTGCAAATTAAAAGGCAAGGCTGAAGCATCTTCAAAATCATATAGCTTTGGAAGTGTGCAGAAAAACTCCCTTTGAAATAAATAGTTGCTTAAATATTAATTTTTATATTTAAATAGGTCTATTAAATGCTGGCATGATGCCATGGCCCCTTCAGGCATCAATTTAGAGAGGATATAGTATCCAGTGATCCAATGAATCATGAAGCCAGTCCTGCTGCAAAGGTATTTGTTGATGTAATTGAAGTTCATGATCAATTAAGTAAAGGAATTGTGCTACATAATTGAGTGGGCCTGATTCTATCAGTTAAATGGTTTGAAAACAGGGCTGAAGATTCCCTGATGAAGGGAAAAATTCACCCAACAGGTGGAATTGTGGCCCATTCCTAAAAGCTTCATTCAGGCTGGCCTGCTGATAGCCTGCCTGCGGGTTCTGAGCTTGCCTAATGTCAGAAGCCAACACAGTGAATATCTTAATTTACATACATCCTAGTTCTGTCTCTGTGGTTGAGCTCTGGCTGATACACACACGTTTGTCTGAGTTACTGGGGAATTTCCTGGGACTAAACTAGCCAGTGGAATATAAAAATAAAACTCAAACAAAAAGTAACAGTAATATTTAAGAAAAGATCAAAAACAAACAAATACTGTTGCTCATTAGCTTGTTGTTTATCATCTGGGCCATCAGCACATAGACGATTAAATAGTATCACGGATTTTGCAAGATATAAATTGAGATGTTCAGGTTTGCTGATGCTTTTTTAAAAAATAAAATCCTCATAGATTCTGTTCTAGCCACTTGGTACATTACTCAGCAAATCAATTGAAACTCTAATGGATATCATAAAATAAATTGCCTAGTAAACTGATTTTATTTGATCATATTTAACCTCATCAGATGACACCTGACTACTCATATCTAAGAGACACGATAAAAATTTCATTGGCTAAAGAATTTATGTTTCATCTGAAAATATAAATTGTCCGTCCACTGTAGGAGGTGATTTAAAAAAAAAAAAAAAATACGCTTCCTTTCCTTTCGTTCTATCATCAGACTCCGCTGTCTCTTCAAGTCTCACGAGAGACGCGCAGGTCAATTACTAATGACCAAATGTTGGACTGTCAGCTTCTGCCAGGAGAATGGATAAAAACTCTCTGGATCAAAGACAAACTCAATACTCATTACTTTCCAAGAACTCCAGGGATGTTCAAATTTGGAAAAATGATGTAGCATGTTAAAATAAACCTTATTTCTCATCGTCCCCTATAAAATTCAAATAAAAAGTAACACTGATTGAAACTGAATGTGTTGATACAGCTGAAAGCAGGGAGACGATTGTTTTGAGCAGGTTCTAATTATATTAAGAGGCCTTTTTCTGAAAGGGTCACCTCAGAAGGCTGGTGTGAGGGGCAGGCACTCTATTTGATCCTATATGCCTAACTTATTGTGAGGTTAAAAAGATCCCCTCTCGTTCGTGCTGTGAATGTCCATTCACTAGCACACTCACAAGTGTGGAGTACCACAGGAGCCAGACACAGGGACCTCAGAGCCACACAGGCAACTGCTGGGGAGACTGCTCTGAAGTGGTTCTCCTTTATTTTGGTTAGCAAATAAACCCTTTTGTGAATATTTTTCCTAGCACTGAGGTAGGATGCAGATTCGGGGTGTTTGGTATAGGATGTTGACTTCCCTAGCAGCACCATAAGCAGGTGCCTGGGTCTATTTCTCACTAATTCCCCCCTCTGCCACCCACACAAACCCCCTCCCTGTCCCTGCCACACCTACCCATAATCCAGCCATATCCCACCGTTACAGAACAAAGCAGTTACGGCTTTTCTGCCACCTCTGGTCCCAGCACTGAATTACCCTGTGTTACTCCAGTAGGGTATGGTAAAGAAAGCATAGGATGTGTAATTATTATTATTTTCACTATAATCTTGCAGCATCTTTTTGTGTGTCTGCTTCACACTGTGTAAAGCACTTATTTTCTGGTTGAATACCATAGTGACATTATAGATTAGTGGGATTATTATTGCTATTTCATAGATTTCAGAGAACTCTGAGGATATGGAATTCAAGAACATAAATTTAGAAGCTGTGAGAGGTCAGGCAATTTTCATAGCTTCTTTGACTTGGTTTTCCCCCTGTGCCCATTATGGAAGTGTTGCTCAGCTTTCTTTTTTTTCCTCCCCTTCCCAAACATTCTAACTCAAGCTTGTCTGAGTCACTGAAGAATATGGAAGGTATAAAAGCCAAGAGAGAGCCTATAAAATTACATCTGAAAATGAACTAGTTTACATTGCTAGCCAATGCTTCACCCTAAACTAACAGAACTTCCCTAAAATAAAACACTGCTCTTCACTTATAATCACATGGTAAAAAATGATGTTTTACCCCTGAAGATTCTTTTCTATTTAAAATGTAATTGTATATCACAATTTTTAAAGAGTAACTAGGCTTGAGAAGCTGTTTTTTTACATCTCTATCTCCTTTCAAATTCCCTGCTCCTTATATCTTAGCACACTATAAAATATTTTGAGTAAAGTATCTTCTGCTCATCAGCACACCAAGGTTAAATGAATCATTTAGTGAAAAGTTGTGCAGCAATGACCATTGGACTTATGTGTTTATTATTCGGTCAGTGAACAAAGTCTTATTGAACTGAAACTTCATGCCAGTGATAACAGTTCATTTTTTTCTCCCTTACAAACTTGCCTCCAACTCGTTTTTCAGTAATATTTTCAAATACATTTTTCCCTAAAAACCTACATAGTAGAATAAAAGGTATCACAAATGCCTGAGGCTATGGGGTACCCACCTCCTACATGGTACTCTATTTCTTTGGCCCTCTGAATCCATAGTTAAAGTACAAGGTACAAAGAAGTGAATGGAGTCAAAATGGAAAAGGTTGGCAAATTTCTGCCAACTTTACCTACTTAATAAAAATGTCCCAGATCTTCAAAGCACTTTGGGACCATATTAATTGCGCTCTCTAGGACAAATCTTCCCAGGTGGATCAGTTTCTATTTCTGCCTCTCTGACTCTGACTCTTATCCTAAGATTTGGAGCATTAGCTCAATTTTCTAAAAATAAAAATATCTGTTACCTGGAACATGGTCACAGCAAAGAACAGAGGATTTGGATCAAATGGATTCAGATTTGTGTTCTGGTTACGTCAACTTCCGGTTTTATTTTCTTGGTAGATTAAATGATTTTACTCCTGTCTTTGTCTAGACTATAGTATCTACTTTACAGAGTTGCTGTCAGGAACAGTAGATATGAAATTATTTTTAAACCATAAATAAATTCTAAAGTAGTATACAAAAGTTAGACTTTTGTCATTAGGACTTTTGCTGATACATTTTTATATACTTTTGTAGTCTTTTACACTTTCATTGATTTAGTCAGGTCATCTTGGATAATTTTTAATACAATATACTCCACAACAACTGACACTTGTAAAAATTTAAAAGGAAAAGCCTCTTAAATTCTATTCAAAGTTGAGTGACTGTGATTGACAAGATATTCCATTAGTTAATTCATCTTTCTTTCAGAGAGAGGTATGTATGTCTATGATATACTGTAAAAATATAAAAGTCTTATCTTAACTCTAAAATGCACAAAAATAACAACAGTGAAAAAATCATCTGTTGCCCCAAGACAGTAGAAAGAGTGGTAGGAGCCAGAAATAATGCTAACATCTACTTAGATGATATATTTTTAACCAGGCCAGGCAGGCACTGGTTAGTGTAAACGAACAAAGGGTCCATTTTGTTTTAACAGTGTTTATGTGAATAACCAATGCTCTTTATGATTGATTTAAAATCATGAAACAAAAGCTAATTCTAAAGAGTTGAAACTTTATACCACTTTCAATGCATAAAAATATCTTTTATTTACAACACAGAAATGTACATTTTTTCATTGAAACCTTCTCTCTGCTCAGTCTAAATGAAAGTTAAAAAATACATAAGGGCTAGAAATTTGAAGGCAGATCATGATATTAAATTTCTTGGGTTACCAAAGAACAGTATCGAGTCAGTTGATGAGTTTGCTTAGTAATACACCAGCAGTATTTAAGTCCCCCTGAGCCCATGGCACTGATGTTCCTCAAATTTACTTATAGGTCTACAGATAAGGTTCAGTGACAATGAATCAGTGTTACCTTTAAGAAAGAAAGAGAAATCACAGGAGAATGAAAGGCAGCCTAAGGCTGTGTATGAAAAAGAGGCATTTAGGGGCAGAGGAAAATTATCAGAAGGTTATCAGAAAAACAGCGATTCTATATTGATATCTATTTTATGTCAAAGACTGAATTATCTCTGCTGCTATTAAGAAAATGCCTGGGCATGGGTAATGCATACAGGAGGTAGGTTTATTTAGCTAGCACTTTTAGAAGCTGGAAGTCCAAGACCAGAGAGCCACATCAATTCAACTTCCGGCAAGGTCCCCTGTGGCTCTGAAAGAGCACTGGAATGGGAAACAGAGACACGCAGAAGAGGGGCCTCACCTAGCAAGACAGAGGCGTTCAGGGTCAAGCTCCCTCTTTTATGACAACCAGCCCTTGAAGGAACTGAGCTCCCTCAAAAATGACATTAATCTCTTCCACAGATGGTGCTGCAATAACGCCAACTAGGACCTATCACCTCTCAAAATCATTACACGGAGGACCAAGTTCCCAGCATGTGAACCTTTGAGGAACATACACAAACCATATCCAACTAAAGTATCTCCCACCCACAAAATTCAGGGGATGTAATTATTCTGTCCAGAAATGGACCTCAGCATGTGATTGTGCATATTTCTGTATGTTTGTGTGTGGAGCATGTGGAAGAAACGAATCAAGAAGTAAACGGTCATTGGTAATGAGGGAAGGGAAGGCTGGCTCCCATTTTGGTGACAATACAGAGGTGGAAAAGTTCTCTCAGTTTGCCTTTAGAAAATCTTTGGGCCTGAGAATAGGTTTGAAAGTAGACGAGGAGCTAGATTTAACCTTGGCAAGGAGGGTAAAGAAATTGAATTTTATTGAGCTATTTCTAAGTGTAGTTATCAGATTTTATAGTTCTGCACTTAACTCCTGAAATGAAAGAATGTACTGCATTGTTATAACAATTCAGGTTCAGACTGGATTAACTAAAAAAATAAGGTTTCAAAAATTTTCCACGTAAGAACTCATCAACCTTCTGCAAATTTCACCATGCTTTTCCTATTGCTTTAATCTTTGAATACTTCAGTGTCAGATCAGCTAGACATTAAGGGTTTGCTTCTTAAATATTCACTTGCCTGAAATATACATGCTGGGTTAAATAAATACTCAAAAGGAAAAAGGCAGAACACCATAAAGTTTCCCATACAATGAACATTACCTTTTAAAATAAGTTTTGTGTGCTCTGAAAGATGGAATTCAAAAAGAGAAGAAAGAAATCGCCTTTTGAGAAAAAGGAATTCAGTCACCTCTTTTGTTATTTTTTAACAAAATATTTGAATAATTTCTAAAAACATTTTCTTTTAACACTTTATGGGCTTTTTATCTAGTAAGGAAACTCACAAAAACCATCTAGTCTGAATTACTTTTAATTACCACATATTTTTGTATAGATGAGTTCTCAATGGGGCACTACACATGCTAGTGTTGGAAACGTGTGTAAAGGTAAAGGTCAAGTCTATCCTGCCACATCTGTCTTGTAAAAACCCTACACAAAAATGCAGACAGTAGACTGTATCCTTTGCAAACAATTTTTAAGCACACTTACTGGCAGTCTCTAAATGAGGATGTGTTACTAAGAAAAAGAAAAGAAACTGCCTAAATATTTCTGTGGTTACATATACTTTCTTTGTTAACCCTAAGGGCTCAGGAAATTAGAATAAATTCTTAAATGCTTTCATCAATTGAAATCTCTGCACTACAGCACTGCTGCCACAGCCCTGTTACAAAATTTTACACAGAAGCAGCATATCCACATTTTTCTTTCATCACTCACACCATCAAGCACCCCCCAAAATAAGAAGCGTGTGAATCTTCTGCGAATCCACCTTATAAATTAACACCTGCATAACACGAGAGAGGAGACTATCAATGCGACAGTATCTTGTTATCACTTCTTTGAAAGCTGTAGGTGCATGCAATTAACACCCAATGAGAATATTATATTCAAAAATAACGCAAAATCTACATGTGTTGAAGAACAAGGGAATTCATTCTGATTAAAAGTTTGGTATACATAATGATTAAAACAATACTTCCCTTTGGAAAGTACGTCTTTTGAAAGATTTTTTGCCATCCACACACCCAAAAGATAAAAGAATTAACAAAGGTTAATGGTAATTAATGCTCCAACATCTAAAATTCTGGAAATGTAGAGAAGAGGGTTTTTTTTTTTCATATTTTTTCTGGTTTTCTCTTCTCTGTGGAATTAAAATTTAGGACAGATGCAAGTTTTCAAGTTTCAAAAAGTCTTGAGAACCTTGTAAAGTGAAAATTAAGTCAGACTCTTCTGTTTATACAGTGCTTTCACACATGATCTCTTATTTTAAATGAAATTTAAGTACCATCAAGTCCACTACTCACAAGCTAGGATGAAGGTAGCTCACTGTTCACAGAAGAAATGAGCTCTACCCTTTTGAGCATAAAGGTGGCCATGGGATGTGATTACCTATGAATGACCACATTTCCCACAGCCCCCTGAGCCAAGCTATGCCTTTCTGCTAAGTTCTAGTGAATGGGATCCAAGAAAGGGATCTGCGCCCCTCTGCATGGACATTATGCCTCACGTTTTCTCTGCCTGCTATCTGGAAGCTGAGGATTCCAGTGTGCTGGTAAATGATAGAGCAACAAGATAAACGAAGGGCAAATCCCCACAGAAGAAATTGCTGTACAAATACCAGGAACTCAGGTATCACTCTTAAATAATCAAGAAATAAACATACCTGTGTTAAATCAATAAAAAAAATTCAGAGATTTATGTTTATAGTAGCTAGTGTTATCCTAATAAGCAAAATGTTATAAAAGAATCACAGAGGTAAAGCCTTTAACTGCAATTTCTTAAAGCTCTGTCCAGGGGCCAAACCAGCACCTATCCATGGTCCTGAATTTGAGAATCACAACCTAGACTCAAGAAATTGGTGCTTACAGAGATAAGTCACTTTTCGAAAAGCAGTGGAGGAAGTAGAAGATAATTTAGGAACCCTGATGATTTCAGCCTAAAGGAAAACAGGAAAGCTGGATTTTGTAGCTGATCCAGCATGCTATGTATTTGAAGGCAGCTAAGGTTAACATAACACATGATCATCACTCTAATAATCATTAGAAACTCACAGTCTGTGACCAACTGCAGCTAATATTTAATTCCATTTACAGAACTTTCACTGCATTCAAGAGAGGGCTGTCTTAGCCAGATGAACTTCTATTTCACATGATCTCCAGAGCAGCCCTGAGAGATAGGTGTTATGACAGTAGCTTTAACTGATGAGATAACTGAAGCTAAAATCAGTAAAGGAACTTGTTCATGATCCCACTGCTGTTAAGAGTCTGTGCATATGTCCTCAAGGTCTGTGTAGCCTCAAACCCACAGATCCCATGGATACCACACTAACCATCTCCTAATGCATCTATGAGCATACTGAAAAAATTCTGTATCTGCTTAAAATGATCATATATTCTAGAGTACGGCAGAGCTTCACAATTCATTTAGTGGGTGTGGAGCATGACTGTGGGTTTGTATATGTACTGAGCACAAAAAATATGTACTCATCTAGAAAAGTGGTAGGCTGAAGACTTAGGTGTTAGAGTTGCAGAGCTCCAGAAATGTTTCAGTGCTCAGCCAAGGCAAGTCTATGTTAAGGTGAAACCCTGACCTGGAAAACATGGGAGCCTGATGCACACAGGGAGGTGTCTGGACGGACTTCTCTGAAGATGTTGGATCTGCAGATACCCAGAACACTGAAATATTGTTGAGGTAGCAGGGTCTCTCTTATACTTAAAATGCTGTAGAGACCTACCCCATAATTCAGGAGCTGCCTGTCAGGTAGGAATCAAGTTAATTCCAGCACAACTCTGCTAGGGATATGCTGGTTGTGATGAGGGAGGAAAAATATTATACATGAAAAGAACTGCAATAATCAGCATGCGTGTACTGGTAGAAGCCTAAGAATTATTGCTGCAACTGAATTTTAAGGGTGCTTAATTAAGGCTCACAATTTAAGACTGGATAATAAAGAATTCATTGACTTGGGGACAGGAGATCTAATACCATGGGGAAAATACCAGGGATCAGGAGAAATGTACTTTAGGGGGACTTTTAGTAACCCAGAAAAGGCAATGGCCAGTGCTAAACAAATGGACATGACTGACTTGGCTTTGCAGTTGCAGAGGAAGGAATAAAGAGGCTAGGAAGCAGGCATGAAGTAAAGGATATACGATGTTAGTCATAGCCCGCCAGACAACTCTGCTCCATGGGAAGCCAATGAGTATCAAAAATGCACCAGTAAGAGGAACATTACCATCTTGGAATTATTCAGTACTGGCTCTTCTCTGTTAACCAGATCTAAAATGAAGGCCTGGAGGCCACTGGCTTGTGAGTATCTACGGAAACGATTCTTCCCTAAGGTAGAGATACAATAAGAAATTGCTTCATTTCCCAAAGCCAGGAAGCTGAAATTTCTGTAACTACCAAAATGGTGAATTGTTAACGCATCACCCCAGGGGTGAAGTTGGAGAGAAGTGCAGAGACAGTTATGAGGTTTGGATGCTCCTATAACACAAAGAGCCTGGAAATGAATAGAAACACATTTTAATATTGGCAAAGAAAAAAAGCAAGAGGTGAAGATCAGAAGGGTAATGGGAATGGCTTCAACGAAGTCACCAGTCGTGCTCACTTCCCAATTTTCAGATCTGGGGAAATGTAACTGAAGAATTGGCAGAATACCTGGAAGGAAGGGTCCTACATTTCCTTGCAATGCATACATTACAATTTGGAGGTGGAAATGATGTACTTAGCAGGTGGAGTCATCACCGTATTGTGGCACGGGACTTGGAAAAGTCTAAGTACAAACCTGTGACATTTCCCCCAACTTCTGGTCAAAATAGCCAAAACAAAGGCATTTTCTTGCAATGGTGGGAAACAGAGGTTATTGTCACTATGAAAATCACAAAAGAGGGGCTGGGGATTTAGCTCAGCGGCAAAAGCGCTTGCCTGGCAAGCGCAAGGTCGTGAGTTCGGTTCCCGGTACCGGAGAAAAACAAAACAAAACAAAAACAAACAAGAAAATCACAAAAGAGACAGAGGAAGTGTTGCATTATGTCTTTCAATTTCTAAACTAGCTCCTGCACAAACTATACAGAACCTGGAGCAGGACTGCAGACTGCCACAAGCTCAGCCAAGTTGTAGCCCTCATCTCAGCTACTGTGCTGAATGTGGCATTGCTAAATTAGTAAACCTTTCTTTATGCGCTACAGCTTTCCTGAGGTATAGTTGACATTGGGCACATGTAAACATCTATGATACCATCACCACGATCACAGTAACAGACATACCAATTACCTCGCAAAGTTTCCATGTATCAATTTGTGCATGTGTGTGTGTGTGCGTGCGTGTGTGTGTGTGGTGTGTTAAAAACACTTACCATTGGATCTACCTATTAACAATTTTTAAGTGCACAGCACCGCACTACTATTCTGTCATTGTGCTGTACAGAACTCTAGAACGTATTCATCTGATATAAATGAAGCTCTATACCCATTGAACAAAACAACCCTGTCAGTTCTGGGCAACTTCTTGGTAATCCCTGCTTCTATGAGTTTGACTAATACAGATGCTTCCTCAAAAGTGGTAAAATGCCACTGTTTTGGCAAAGATGTTCCTTTTTTATTACAAATAGAAAGGAGGCTAACAAGCAGTTGCCATTTACAGAGTATGAACAGTATTTATTCACAGTGGTACCTAAGGCTATAAATTTCTCTCCTCCTCTAATATAACAAAGTTCAAAGAGACATGGGTTTTCAGGACATGCTATAGAACATCAGTTTGATCTAGTTCATCGGTAAATAATTCAGATTCAACAGGATAAGCAAGACATGGCTAGCATCCTGGATGCCCTGGTAAGCTCCATGTCCTGTGTTCAGTGGTTCGATGATGCTCCACTTCAGAGTTTTTAAGAATTTAATCCTGTTCCGGCATCTGTTTCTCTGGAGTCAACAACAAAACCAGTAAGCACTATAATCTTTTTTGGAGCATTTCAAAGACTGAGAAATAAAATGCAGTAGAATTTTGTTGCATCCCATTTCTAAAACATGTCATAACTCAGAATCCTTTTTCTTTTCCCTCCCTTTTTAAATTTATATATGTTTTGTAATACATAATACACTCATGTGGGGAATTGGTACAGATACACATTGCATCTTGTTCCTCTTTTTACCTCTCCTGCCTTTCCCTTTGCTTCTGTCTCATGCCATTCCAGGTCCCCTTCCCATCTGCACATAGTCTATTGCCCTCTACCTTCTCATCTCTGTTTTATTTTCTTTGTGGATGTTAACACTGCTCTCCTAAGTTGCTTCTTGCTCTTTGGTGAGAACTGTTTTGTCTTCCCAGTGAGGTCCTCTGTTTCCTGCTATTTCCCATCTGTTCTCTTCTCTGAGTTCTCTGTTCTCCTAAAAGTATTTCCTGACTCTGTTCTTCCACTGAAAATTCTCTTCTGACTCTAATGAATATTTCTGCTTGGTTGTTATTTACCATTTCCTGTTATTACACAACTTCTTATGGGTGTAAGTGCAATTTCTCCAACAAAACTAACCTTCTCATGAGTAGTTTTCTTTTACTTTTTTGTGCTCTGTTTTATCTTTCACAGGATAAAACATCCAACACAAATAGGTTTTTAATAGATAGACAGTCACTTGGCCAGGGATATAGCTCGGTGGCACAGCACCTGTCTGGCAAGCACAAGGTCCTGAGCTTGATTCTTAATACCGAAAAAAAAAGAGATAGTCACTTGATTGGTAGATTATAACACAACAATATACCTATCTTCATAAGTACTATTTATAAATTAATTATGCCCCTGTTCTTAAACATTTGCTTGTATCGACTTTATCTGAGAGCTTTATAAAACACTGATGCCTGAGCCCCAGTTTGAAGACTCTTTTTCAGTAATTTGGGAAAGGTCTTGAAAGTTTTTACTTCTAACAAGTTCCCAAGTGGCTTTATACTGCTGTTTAAGAAGCTACACTTTGAGAGTCGCTGAGCTAAATCATTAGAATACTTCATTCGGTCATTCTTATGCTAATGACCGTATTTGCTCATAGAAACGTTATGATATACAGTTTACAGGTTACACTTAAAACTAGAGGTGTGTAGTTTCCATCACTTAAAATCACATTCCTCACGAACTTGCTCATCTTTTTTATCCATCACCAAGTAACAAAAATAGACTTGTTCTTTCCATTATATCCTCGGTGACTATATAATTAAATATCCAAACTAGGATACCCTTGACCAGGAAAATGCTAAAATGGGAAAAATGCTGGGACTGCAGGACTGTCCTAGACAAATCAGGACATATGGTTGCTATTTGTAGCTGTTCCTCTCTCAGCAACTCTTGCCCTTGAGTCCTTCCCTCTCCGAATTAGTCACCAAAACTGTCCTTCTGTGGACTTTCTCACTTTAAGAAACAAGCAAACAGTTCTGCACCTCTTCATTCACAACTGTCTATCTCCCTTTCTATCTACTATCTATCCGATCATTTTCTCTCCCCCTCCTCCCTTCTTATTTCACTCCCTCCCTCTCTCTTTCTACTTCATTGTGTGTCCTCCCTTTTATTGGCACTTCTCAGAATATAAACTCAGAAATAAAGCAAGAAGTCAGATAAAAATTAAATATCAACTTCACTGCTAACAAATTTGTATTATAGGATTTAGTTTTCACCAAGAAAATGCGCGGGTTTTCCTCCTTCCTCTGGAATTGACACCCTCCTACACAGGGCAAGGCCACTGGACAAGAGGAGAAAGAATTTGAGTAGAATGAAAGAGTGAACATAGGGCTCAAACAGGCATACATGGTAATCTCTCAGGCTGACCAGTAGAGCTTTCATCCTGAACAGTGGGTCTGAGGAGGCAGAAAGAGAGGTGTAAAGTTTCCTTCTAACAGCTGTGAAGCTCCTATATCTATGGACCAATACAAAGGCACAGAAAAGCAATACTGGAAAATGGTTTCATTTATATTTTCCGATTTTTAGCCCTAATTCTCATTTCACTTGTTACCTGTAATATTATATTTACATTCAAGTCATTTGAAAACAGCATGAATTGTTAGTATGTACCTGTTACTAAGATAAAATAAAGGATACATCAATATTTATAGTAGAGGTTAACATTTATTGAGCAATTATAACATTCAAGACATTCTTTCACGTGCCTATGTGTAGCAATACATTTAATTACCATGATATGGTGCACAACCTGAGGCATAGAGATGTTAGGTATCATCCCTAAAACTACAATTATTAAGTGACACAGCCAGGACCAAACCAAGACCACTAGGCCCAAGATTCCAATTTTTAACTCCCGTTCTGTATCAGTTACAATAACACACCTGCTCTCCAACAACTTACAACCTAGTAGGACATTCAAGCTAAACACAAAGCATGACAGGCAGACAGTATTGACTGTGGGCAGCTCACCAGAAAAGGTTTCTTGAAGAAGGAAATATTTGACTTGAAGGTCCCTAAATTCTTTGTGAACAAAACTATATGTGCACCCAGGTGGCAAATAGGGGCAGAGCTCAAAAAGGAGATTAAGAGGTGAGAGAATGGTATGGTAAAGTAATTACAATAAAAGAAAGAAACTCCTGTTTTGAAAGGCTGAATGTGGAAGGTTCTAAAAGATGTCCCTGCTGTCCGTTCAATTAGCTATCTGGCCAACAAAGGTGAGAAAGTTAAGGCGATATAAGATTAAACTTTTAGTTGGATTCTAAATCATGTATTTAAAGGCTCGAAATAAAGTGGAAAGGAAAATTATAATCCAGACTCTGAAGTCATAAAGAGAAGCTGGCACGTGCAATGGAAGCTGACAATTAATGACAAAGGAGTTGTCACTAATGCATGGTGTAGATTCCATGAAAGGAATCAGGAATTCTGTAGAAAATGAGTGAAGTCAGACAAAGAATATGTGACTAGGAAAATGCATGAAAGGAGAAGCCCAAATTGCCAAGATTGATACGAAAATACTTTTAAGTCTTTGGTAATGAGAGATATGCAAATTAAACTCTGAGAAATCATAGAATATCCATTGCAAGGACAAAAAAAATCATGAAGGTGCTAAAGCCAAGTGTGTGGAAAGTTACGCAGATGTTGAATCCCCACACACTAATGGTGGAAAGGTAAACTGATCCAGCTACTCAAAGAAACAGCCTGGCAGCACCTTGTGAAGATCAGTAGTGTGCATCGGGCTGAAGATGAGGCTCAGTGACACAGCTCCTGCCTAGAATGAGTGTGGCCTGGATCTAATCCTCAGCACCATAGAAGAGCAACTGTGTCAGCTCCTTTATTCACTTGCAGTTATTTTCCCATATTCTAGATAACACAGTATTCAGGCTTGGTCCTCAGGCCTCATTCCTTCTCTTACACGTTTGGTGATCTCATCATATATATCATATATACATGGCATATATATCCTAATGACTTCCAAATTTGCACCTCCTGCCCAGAGCTTGCCTCTGAATTTGGACATATCTATCCAACTGACTACTTAACATCTCCACATCCATGATAATAGGTATCTCACATTTAATATATCCAAGATCCACCTCCACCCTCCATCCCATTCCCCAAATCTACTCCTCTTCCAGGCTTCCCCACTTCAGAAATGTCAAACAGATTCTTCCATTGCTTGGTCCACCAAAAAGCTTTGAAGTTACATCCAGTGTGTGAACAAAACTTGTCCTTTCTACCTATGAGCCATATGTCCAACATTTCCCCAGCAATATTTCCTCCACATTACTCTGGTACCCTATAGTCACTCACACGGATGACTGCAAAAGCACCTTGTCCCATCTATACTCATATGGAGTCCGCACTGCACACGACAGGCAGAAGAGTGGGTTGAAAATACCAGTCAAATCATATGTACAACTGTAATTTTGCCCCAAAGGACAATGTTTGTGTGTAGTAGTCACTCTAATGCTTTATATCTACTACAGATTTTAATCCAGGTAATCAAATTGATTTCGGGATCCACTAAGGGGTTATGAAGAGTATAGGTTTAGGAAGAGGCACAAATAGTAAGGCTTGAGACTGAACAAGTCAATTGGATGAAAAGAATAAAGAACACAAGAGAATTCAAGTATTCATTATAATCATTAGTTTAATGCCTTTATTAACATATAGTGGGGATTTCATGTACTAGAACTGTACTCAATTCTTTAACATATTGCCCCTTTTAACTGTTATATATCAACATAGGACATACCTGAGGTTTTGACCAAGGTCAAATAGATAGTAAGTTGCAGAGCCTAAATTGTACCCCAGTTCCATAGACCTTTTTTGGTGGTACTGAGGATAAAACCCAGAGCCTTTGCACATTTTATATTTTTGTATTTTGAGCACAGTCTCACTCATTGCTGATTCTGAATTCAAATTTGTAATCGTACTGCTTCAGCCAGGTGTGCCACCATGCCTAGCCCTCAGCGGTACAGATTTTTTTTTTCTGGTACTCAGAATCTAACTCATGACCTTGTGTTTGCCAGGCAGGTGCTGTGCCACTGAGCTAAATCCCCAGCCCTGTTCTACAGATTTTAATGTCCTTCCTCTGTAAAAATGGTAATATTTTTCTTCCAGGTATGTCCCATTATTATTCTATAAATTATTTATGCTAATTGAAAATATAAATAACTCTGTTTTTCCTTTTTCTATTTACTTTTATTGTTGCATTTAATTTATTCCAAAATGTTACTATAAATATTTACATTAAAAGGAGTACAACAGAATATTATTACACTGCAGATTTTCTCTGTTCCATAAGGGGAATATTAGTATTTGCAGGTTAGCTTACAGAACAATAAATTTTGTTCCAACTAGAAATTAAGTGAATTTAAGTGTGGAGAGGCAACTAAGTACTCTGCATGCTTAGTTACTTTGTCTGACTTTATCAAAATCAAAAGACCATGATAGATCAGTAGGTTTATTCTTTTTTTTCCAATTTAATTTGTAATAACAATCCTTTACCCAACCTGTGTGTGTCCTGAGAGTATCCTTTTAAGCACAAAGAAAAACCATTTCATATTCAAAACAGAAGTTTCTCAATATTAATCTATCATGAACCAGAGATTGAGTAGGGAGAAAGAACAAAAGGTGACAGTGTACAGTTAGAGAAAGGAAGAGAAAATAGATCCCATAAAAACGCATAGAAGAATGAACAAAATATCTAACAAAGGAGAGGAATGGGGAGGGGAACAAGGTGGAATATAAAGGAGAGGTCACAATATTTCATTCCTCCAACTCATATAAAAATTATCAAACATGGCCCTAGAGAGAAGGACTTAAAGGGGCAGATACATGACTTAAAACTAGAGGGCCATTAAAAACAATCGAATGCAGTTTGAGTAACTTAAAAAAGGTGGCTCAGGGAGAAAGTCTGGTTTAAGTTAGAAATAAAAGCAATATTCAAACTCAATGTTGTGCAACCATGACAAAGAAAAAGGCTGCAAGCCACTCACTCATTAAGGTGAAGGATTCCTCCTCTATGTCAGACCCTGTGCTCAGTGCCTGGGAAACAAACCCTAAGAAGAGCTGGACTTACCTTCAAGGAGCCCAAATCCTCGTAGGATGGCACAGTCCACAGACTGTCATGGCACGTGTGGCAGTGCTATGACAGAGAATGCGCAGGAGGCTGTGGAAGGAGACCCTGAGGAGCACCAGGGCGTGCTGACAGGGAACCTCATCCCTACTAGCGAAGGGTTTGCACAGAGAAGGAGTCAGTGATGCTTCTTAAGGGTGCGCTGACTTAGGCAAAGCAGGCTGCTAGGTCTTTGTGAACAGCAGACATGGAGCATGCAGAGGCCCAGAGGTGAGAGGGAAAGGATACTCCCAAGGGAGGAGACAGTCTGGAGCCACATCTTCAAGGGTCCTGAATACAATCAATGCTGAGGAGGTTGGACGCCATCCCAATGACTAAAGCACCTGAATTACTTAAATCAGAGGCACGATGTAGTCTCACAAAGCATGTCCTCCTAAGAGTGCATGAGAATAGAGACAATATTCAGGGAGGTAAGACTGCAATGCTGCAGCCAAGAAAGTCAGTTAGGAGGTCATGGCAGTCATCTAAATGAGACATGACGAGGTCTGATCTAAGGTAGAAGCTATGGGGATGGAGAAGAGGGGACAAAGCTAAAAACTATTGAAGACATAAAAATAGCAAAATAAAATGTCCAGGCAGGTGTGGGGGCACACTCCTATAATTCCAGTCCAAGAGGTGGAGGCAGAAGGATGCTGTGAGTTCAAGGCCAGTTTGACCTATATAGTGAGACCTTGCTGCAAAATAAATACGTACATACATAGTCAGTCAACAGGTCAGTCAGTCAGGTACCCAGGGAGAGAGATTTGAATATCTGAGTGTATTTGTGAAACATCCAAGTGTGTGGCTTGGGTGACAGTTTGGACACCATGCCCCACCAGACTGAATTAGGAGGAGAACTGCAGGAAGACAGAAGGAAGATGATGAGTTCAGAACAAGATGACAGAAGCTTGTGTTGCTTGTGGGACACGCACGGCAAGATGCTCATGAGTGTAGGCGCAGAGTGAGTGGGAGATCTCGGACGGTGGGTGAGGCCTGAGGAGTGAACAACACGCCCAGGGAGAGTGGAGTCCGAAACGAAGCTCAGGGAGGAAGGAATGCCAGGTAGCAGCGTTTAATGAGCCAGCAGGGAGAAGCAGGGACCAAGGAGGACAAGGAACTTCCAGAGGAGGAGGGAGAACAGAACAGAGGAAACAGGAAGAAGAGAGAATGGAATCTGGAAAAAGAGCATTTAACAGTGGCAAATTCTCAGAGCAGCAAATAAACAAGAATGGAAGTGTTTGTTGTCTGTGACAACCAGAGGTCATTACTAGAGCGACTCTGGGCAAAGCACGCCAAAAGCCTGGCTGCAATCAGAAGAGCGAGCGGGATAGTAGCGCAGAAGCACTGAGAGGCGCTGCCTCCCTCGCAAAAGCCATGGCTTTGGGAAAAAATGTTTTTGTTCTTTTATTGTTATTGTTATTTTGCTTTCATTGTTATGACTTGCATTTGAGCAGGTTTATATGTTGTACTGTAAGCATCAACCAAAGAGAAATCAGGGTCTACGCCACGTGGACAGCGGGGACCCAGGAAGCAAGGGGCCAGATTCCCCTCAGTGTCCTGCAGGACCACAGAAAGGAGGGGAGCACAGCTGTTTGGGGCAACAGGTGTGGGAAGGACAAAAGTGGAAAAGAAGTTCAGCTGAGACTTTGTCAGAGACTATCACGTGATGTAGACCTTGTTCTCACAAAGCTGTTGACCACTCCGGAATTCCACCACTGAAAAAAGGGCACAGTCTCTCTTGCCTATCCAGGACTGGTAGTATGCAGACGGCGTGTGTTTCTGAACCCACAGTGAACCTTCTCCTTCAACCTGCTAACTATGCATAGCTCCCACCTGTACCTTTATAACCTAGAACAATGTCTAGACCGCTGTGCTCAAATAACGTTTTTTTAAGTTAGCAACCCAAAGCTTGGTAGTGGTAACACAGACCAGCAGCTCCCCAAGCTATCCCTGTCTTTAAATTCTGAAAGCTCCTATTGGGAAGATGTAACCAATTTTATCAGCACACTTGTTACTAATTACTTCAATCTGAAAAGAAGTTTTTGCTGAAGGTGGGAACATTTACCCATATACAATAGACCCTTCAGGGTTAAGGGCAGAAAGTCTTACAAAGCTCTTAATGGGAGGAAGATGATCTCTTCACCCTACTGTGCCAGGCAACTTCTCTGACAGATAGAAAAAGGAGCATTAATTACCAGCTACAGAAAACAGTAGTTTTCAAACCCTAAATCCCAAAATGTAGTGACAGGTAAAACAATTAGTTTTGAGATTGTCCCAGTTACTTTTCTCTCATTGCTGAGACAAAATTCCTGACACCCAGAATTAAGGAAGGAAAGGTTTATCTAGCTCACAGTTTGTGGAGGTTTCAGTCCATACTTGGCTGGCTCCAAGGCAGAGTGGCACAGGGCACTGGGCAACAGTTCATGGCAGCAGAAAACAGCAAATCAGCAAGAGCAAAAAGGGAGGAGTATAGCAAGCAGCCTCTTTCCCTGCCTTACACTGTATGCAAACTACCTGTCCCAGGGTAGGTGCAGCATTCACATCCACAGTCCCAACATTGAACCGTGAATCAATCATAAATTCTGGAAGCCTGCCTCATGACTGCATGAGGCTCTGGGGGGGGGGGGCATTCAAACACAAACCATAACAGAGATGCACAGACAATTACACACACAGGCACAACAACACACAAACACACTTGGTCCTTGGTATATGCAGGAAATTGCTCCTAGGACTCCCAGCAAAGGCCAAAACCTGCTGCTATTCAAGGCTTTTATATAAAAAAGCATAGCATTTGCATACAATTTATGTATATTATCTATATAGCTTAATTTCCCTCTAGATTACTTCTTATACCTAATACAGTGTAGAGAATAAATATTTGCCTTACCTTAGTGGAAGATAAAGAAAATTTTCACAGCAAATACAAACTTACACAAAAGAACCAAAACATATCTTATACAGAGAATTCAGTAGACTCATGAAGCCTAAACTCAGAATATTTGGGTTTAAATACTGTCTTCTATGAACTATAACACTGAAATAAATATTCTGTTTCACTTGGATCAGCTTATCTTTAATAAAATGAGAGAAGCAGAAATTATTTGGAGACATATAAAGACTTATAACATAAAAGTACCACAATAATGATATGAAAGCATCTTTAATTTTGCTAAGCAGTCTGAGAGCCGGCTGAAGTTCCAGAGTTTCAGGCACTTACAGGAAGCATTCAGATGGAAGAATACTTCACAGGGAAGAGAGCTCACAAAGTCAGATCATGCACTGCATTGAGTTTATACTTAGGTGAAAATCAGAATAGGAATTTCTACAAGAATATGGACAGACAGGAAAAGCAGCAGCATGTCAGTGGCTCCATCCAGAGCTGTGAAAGGCTCAAGAAAACTACTGAATCTCACAAAGAGTAGAAAGCAGGGTAGGTCACTGAGGAAAATGAGAAAATGGTCCAAAGACATAGATCAAGGATATTAAGATTTAAAAGATAACAAAACTTAATGGAAAAGATTCTTCATGTAAGTGAAACAGGAAAAGCAATAGAATAATGTTATTTACCAGAAAATCAACAATTAAGAAGCAAAAGCTTTGGATTTGTCATTTTTTGAACTTCAAATGGTTGCATTATGCCTATTTATACTTTAAACTCAACACTCATAATATCACTGTACATGTTGAGATAGCTTCAGTCTCCATGGCTATATTATAGTCACCTTTTTGGGTTTTGTTTTTTTTTTTTTTTCTGGTACCGGGGATTGAACTCATGACCTTGTGCTTGCCAGGCAGGCGCTGTGCCACTAAGCTAAATCCCCAGCCCCTGTATTATAGTCACCTTATGGAAAGAGACAATTTCTTCATTCCCAAATTCCGGTACAGTAGTTTTGTATAGCCTACATTTTCAACAACTGAGTGTTCAATGGACAAATGAAAAATGTGATAAGATGCAAGAGCAAAAAGCCAGGAACCAGAGGCTTGTGCAATAGCTAAACATAAGTAAAACCAACATGGCGTCTTTAATATGGTTTCTTGGCATTTTGGAGTTGGCAGGGGATGTTATGGGGTCACGAGCTCCCCAAGAGTGCAGAGGAGGACTTGCAAGGTGGATGAAAGCAGAGCACTGGAGTGCAGCTCTTCAAAGGGGGCAGAAGGAGCAAATTCAGTCAACCCACACAGTGAACTATATTCCTGAAAAAGTAAAGCAGAAGATTACAAATAGGCCTCAAAGGAAAGCTCATAGAACAGTTGGAATGTCTTTGGCAAGAGAAGCATATGCCAGATCAAGTTACTTTTGTAATAGAATGGCAGATTATATAAATAAGTAACTGATATAATTTAAACACCAGTGAGGTGTGAGTGTACAGACTAAGTACATGCCAACAAGTCCACTCCGTGCCTATCTCCTCCACCTCCAAGGACAGTTCCCCTGAACTGAAAGAAAGAAGCCACATGTTCAGGTGACCAGGATGAGTCTCTGTCTTAAGTCTTTGGAGGATCTTATGGGGTACAATTACCCTATGGCTTTAAACCACTCACCACCGGACTCTTCAGTGAGAGAGATTCAGATTTCTGTCTCATTAGACGATGTGATTTTGGATCATCTATAAGCTTAGCTACACCTTCAGTTACATAATGACCAACTTAAGTAAATGCGCTGCCATTATTCATTCTTTCCCAATTCTCCTATGAGTTTTCAAAATGACTCTATAAGTGAGATTTGTTATGATTGATATGGCTGATTACATCATAGACTGGTTAACAGTGGTTTGCAATGGTGTTATGGTTTGTGTCTCAATGTCCCCCCAAAGCCTCATGCAGTGATAGGTGGGCCTTTGTCAGAGGTGGCTGAATCTAGAGTATGTAATGCGTGATTAAGGCTGGGTGATTATTAAGTTAGTCCACTGATTGGTTTGACACCACCCTAACCCTGGTAGCCTAGACAGAGTAGAAAAGGAGGAGAAAGAAGTTGCTAAGTTCCCTTGCTTGCCTTGCTATCTTCTGCCCACCATGCACTGCTTCTCCTCCGTGATGCTTGTCTGTCATGCCACCCTCCCTGAAGCAGGCCAGCTAAGGACTGAACCTCTGCAAACTGCGAGCCAAATAATAATTTCCTCCCTTAACTTTGAGCACTAGGTATTTTGTCTCAGCAACAAGAAAAGTAACTATGGAAAGCAGTTTCCAAATATTAGTACGAATGAAAATAAGTCTATAGTGGAGCCAAATAATTTACATATTTACAAAACTGTTGGATGCTCCTATTCCAAGTGGTTTATAAAGCATGTTGTAAAGAGCTGCAGAATAATGGTAATAAGACAGACTCATGTCTTGTGGAAGAGGCAGTCCTGGAGCTATCAACACTTCATACCTAAAGCCAATATGCTATGAACTACTCTGTGAAACATACAGTACAGAAGGAAGTTGAAAGTCATAATAAATGATCAGGACTAGTTTGTTTTCTTCACATCATGAGAAATACAGGCATCGCCAAGGGTCAAAGCAGTGGTTCTCAATAGGGAAGATCCCACCACAATTGCCAATGGATTTTTTCCAAAAGTAAGTATTAGTTCTTTCTCTGATCTGTTAAATTAGTGACTATGGAAGCTTAATCTGTGTTTTAAAAATATCAAAAGAGATTCTAACTCACACTGACAAACTTTGGCGATACCCACTTAAGAAGTAAAACCTCAGAAGAAATATCGAACTAAGGTTTTTCTGTTTTTCATGTGGAAATGAGGCAGAAAGAGGCATTATTAAGAGGCATTTCTGGCTTTAGAGAATGAAAATCTAAAATGGATATTGATTATATACTAATTTATGAATTTGCAGGAGATAGAGTCAAGCCATGCCGCCAGTCAATAAACTAACCTCTCTTCAGTACTTAACTAAAAGCTTGGTCTTGTGAGAAATTTTAAAAAGATATTTTTTGGCTCATTAAACCATTTCATGACTTGATAATTGTACTTCTTTGTAAAAACAGAATTTGTGTATTAGAAGTTATTGGAGGAAAGAGAGTAAAAAGCTCTGACAGTAATTTTTAAGGATGGAACTCTATTCACAGGGTCTTCATGGGGAGTCACCTACCATAGGTTCTGATTGCCACAGCAGGGAGAACATTTCGGAAGGGAAATATCTGTGACACACAACTGAAGAAGGAGAATTGCTGTCCTCTTGGAAGCAAAAAGAAATTACTGTAAAGACTGGGAAGAATTTTGAACGCTACAACAAAACCTCTATACTTTATCCCATAAACAATAGGGAATCAAAGTCACTTGCATCTTAGTCTCATAAGGACAAAGGAGGATTTTCAGAAAGATTGATCCAGCAGTAAGGTACAGGATGTGTTTGAAAGACAGGATGCCTGCAGGAAGGGAAACTGAAGGAAAGGCTGTTTCACGCACCTTGGTGGTACAGTGACTACAGAGTTTTTAAGATTGCTGTTAACTCTACGACCTGTGGCCACTCTAACCTCTTTTTCAAACATTCTGAATGTCTATGGTAATTATGTGCAGAGATAAACATGATGGACTTTGGTTTTACAAAGAAAGTATTCTGTATAGGAACAAGGTTTGCTATTTTACCAGCCAACCATTTTGTTCTGAGACATCTCTGTTGACACTAAAATAAGAGTAAAAATAATAAGTACAACTATCCTAGTAGACCTCAGAGGATCCTATATCTGTGTGCTTGGTTTTACTAACTATATAAAATGATTTCCAAAAGCCCTGTGTACCCATTTGGTGCTTTTTTTGGTCTTGTTTTACTTTATTGATTTTTTTAATAATGAAATAGTTAATCATATACAACTTTTGTGTCTAGTTGTTGCAATTATTTTCTTCCTTGTTTTTAGTGAATATGAATCACATTTTAATGCAATTAAGCCATGTAATTAAAAAGAATTAATGCTTGTTTTTGTGGATAAAATACATCTCTGTCACCCAGGTACTTGATTCACTTTTGGGCATTATGGTTCTTTCAAAAGAATGTAATCTTTTCTTCTGGACATATTGGTAAAACCCTAAGGCCCTTAAATTGCATTTTAACAATGCATAACTCATTTTCAAGCAAAGGGAAAATTAGAAGCATATTCTAATTGATCAAAGACTTCATGAAATGATATGAGTCATAAATTTCTTCATTTGAAAAATAAAATATATTCTATCCCTAATAAATAATTGATTGAGGCAGAATTCTTGATTTAGTTTACAAAGGATTTATTTTTTCTTTATTCCAAAATTTAGTAGATATTATATGAGGATTTTATCATAGTTGATTAATATATTCTATTCCTGCAAATAGTTGAATAATTAAATTATATTCAGAGGTTACTTGTGCAGAAGCTAGTATATCCAAAGCCTCAGACTTCTGCACAATTAGTTAAGTTTTTAAAGAAATTAAAAGGAACAAGGTCATGGCTAACACTGATAATTAAAATTTCTGTTCTCCTAGGCATTTTCTGGTAGCAATATTGGACTTCTTTATGCTTGACATGGTCAGGTGACATGTTTACTAGTGAAATATGGCTATAACTGACATTTTATTTATGAGCAGTAACCTATAAAGTTTCCTTCTTCCTGCCATGTTACTGAGTGGTGTTCAAAATATTAAGCTTTCCTCACTTATATTCTCAAGTGAGGATACTCTCTTGTAACCTCTGTAACCCAATATACATATAATGTGAAGAATAAATAAACTGTTATTTATACTACCATAATTTTGTAGGTGTTTGTTGCCAGAGAATTGTTTAGAACATTTTGACTTATATAGACATCTGTTCAAGAAAAAAAGATAGCTGTAACAAATAAAAAACCCTATTATATGGTATTGGCTAAGCAAGTAGGAATTAAGTTGGGGAAAAATTATTAGTTAAACAGTGGGAAAACATCTGGTAAAATTGTTAACTATAATACATTGATAGGAAAACCACATACACCATGAACTCCATATTTCCAGAGAAGAAGTTAGAGAAATAATATTTGTGGCATATGTAAGCATCTATTAGCTGAATTTTGTCAGAAAAAATTAACTGGCTTGTGACGAAAACTGGAAAAGAAATTAAGAGTCCCTGAATTGAGGAACATAAAGACAAGTGCTTTCCAACTGCTTTCCAGTCTCAACAGCAAAAGATAAAATTCATAGTCCTTGAGCAATGAAGGTTAACTTAAACTCACTCTTACAGCAGAGAGCAAGTTAAGAATATGTCCTTTGCACTAGTGTAAATATATATCTGTGACTGGATTAAGGTGTCCTGGTATGAGACCCAACTAAAATGTACGTCCCAGAAACGGAACTTAATGATGTGTCCTTCCTGCAAGCTCAGTTGGCTCAAAGAGTCTACAGTGAAGCAAGATTTGGAGACGCATGGACTCAGAATATATAGCTGCCTTAAGAGCTATGTTTTACAAAGAACTGTGGGTGGGATTGCTAACACAATGTGCTGGCTGGAACCAAATACATAAGACACCCACAAACTGTTCACAGTTCTGCTGCCATTTCAAATAACCAGTGTGGATTAAAAGAAGATGGCTTTGAGCAATGCTCTAATCAACCCTTAATCTGTCAACCATCTGTAAACAGAAAGTGGATATAGAAATTTGCTTAGGCCTGAAAAGAAGTCATAGTCTTCCAGACCCATTTTTCAGATGTTCTGCAAAGGATTACAGCAAAGAATCTCTCAGAGAGCCACCAAGAACAATGGACTCAGGAGCTCTTCCCAGGTAGAATAACCGGAGTGTGCACAAGGAATCTTTCCAACCTAAAGGTAACCTAACCACGGCTCTGTAGGAAAGCAAAACTGCTCTGAGCTGGACTACTATCCACTGAATATCTTTAATTCTTTCTTTGCAAATTAGAATATTTGTTGAAGCTATCCCATTCTAATTTAGCCAGTGCATATTTGACTGTGGGAAGTTAATTTATATATTTTTTTAATTTATATGCTTCCCAACAAAAAAAGAGTACATCACACATGATACAGGCTACAGTTTATTATGTAAATAGTGTGTTATATGAGATTTATGCTGCCTTTGATTTAGAATTTAGGGTTGTCTCCTTTGAGAGGAGGTGACTGCATTGTACACATGGGAATAAGAATAAACTGATCATTTTTGAGCAAATAATATGTTTTTCATTAGTATTTCTTGAGGAGTGAATATTTCCAAACACTTCCCCTTTCAGATGCACGGTAGTACTGCACTTTCTTTCTCTAAAATGAGTTTAGCCAGTGCTATGTAAATGTAAGCTGTGGTCTCTCTTGGCTGAAAGTTTTTAAGGGAAACATTCTAGTTGAACATTCCTTTCCTGCTTCCACATTAACCAGCAATCTTTCAGATCAGGAAGTCTTCATTAAGCTCGAGGACATTATGAAGCAAACTTGAGAAGATATATAAATATATTTTTATGGGATTTAAGCCAGCAAGGTGCTAAGGTTGTTTGTTATTGTAGCATAGGATTGCGTAGCCAACCATGGAAGACACACAGCTACAGGAGATCAGCCTTTTGCTTTACGACAGGACTCAGTAAAGATTGGCTGATGAAACTGAATTCATACCAGCATTTTAGTGTTAGAGAATGAAACTGAGTCAAGGAGAATGTAACTGAGTCAATTCTCACTGCATTCCATGAAGCCCAATTGATATAATCCACACGTAGGTAATTGAAAACTGAAAAAGAAAAAAAAATCACCACACAATCGGAGAATTTCTCAGTATTGTAAACAATAGAATAACAGACTGTCTCAGATAGGTATGCATTTCCCATCAAACAAAAATAGAATAAACACATTTGGGAAATTGGAGAGAGAGTTCTGTTTTGCATGGGAAATGGACTAAAATGACCTTCACATTTTCTTCTGATTCAGAGAAACTGTTATCATAATTGTCTCCCTTTTCCACCTTTCAAACTGATTTAAAACAAGATAGCACTAAGTGTCCAAGCTGAACTCAAGATTTATGATAATCCTGTTCAACATTTTTTATTATCTGACAAGTGCTATTATATGACCGAAGTGACCCATTTTAATATTGAATTCCTGGCTAAATCCAGCAATGTTCCAGGTCCTACATTCACAATGCTTCAGGGTTCTCAGTGGGGAGGAGACCTACTTAATTGCCCACTCCGACTGTGATTTACAGACGAAGTGCCCTGATTATTGCCGTACTTCCCAGGTATAGCTTCTCATCTTCAACTGTGTTCCTGTCCTTACAAAAAATATACAAAGAGTTTATCAAGATGTGAGTATTTAGGCCATGGGTGAGTGACAGAAGAAGCCAGGACAGAAATTAAGATCACCAACGTCAAGAGATTAAAGAAAGAAAAGTGGTGGAATTAGAAAAGCTAGCAGCAGGCAATCAGCCACCGCACAAAGGTCTTGCATGAGGATCACAGAGTCTCTTTTAAAGGGCCCAAAAAATAATTTTAAGATTATACACAGGCCATGGAAAAAGAACAATGAGATCAGTTAGCTCAGGTCTCTTTTTATAGATAGCAACTACAATCAGGGATTTATTTAAGGACATTGAACTAATTCCCACCCAGTACTAGGAGGTACTTCTAAGACCATCCACACCATTTTTACCATGTCACCAGCTAACAGTCTATCTTTTCTCCTTCAACCACTTAGATGACCCTTAGTTCAACCCTAAGAACTAGGACATGGGACAGAAAATGGTGGTTATCTCACAAAATCCATCCCCCACTTGTTACATAACAAGAGTTCCTAATACTAACCCATAGCCAACCAGACAAAAGAATGAACTTTTCTGTCTCTCATGAAGCAAAGCATGGAATTTTAACAAAGTTTTCACCAATGGTATGTAGGGAGAAATGGTAGATTTGTAAAATTTCCACGTCTTCAAAGAAAAAGGAGTTACCATGCATTCCTTTTCTTTTTCCAATGGCAGGAACATGGATAATGCAATAACCCATTTTGGATGTTATTGATGAGAATGATCACAGAGAGGATAATGGGAAAGAAATTAGAGAAAACATAAATCTCTGAAAGGCCTGATGGATTACAGCTGCACTATCACCCCTGAACTGTATATATTCAGATTAATTGCTAATTTCCTTTCTATTGCAGTAACCAAATTCATACTCCAATTAAAATGACAAAAACAGGTACTTTAATTACCAGTTTTATATGGAAATGTTGATATTTGATTTGTCTAGGATACTTGGTCATTAGTGTCTCTTTTCAGAAAGATTAAAGTAGAATTATTTATTGATTTAATCTCTAGTATGTATGATTGTTACACACTGGGAACTATCAAAATCTCACTCTTCTCTTGAGAAAAAATAATACACAAATCTGCAGTGCTAGGGATGGCAATCCATTTAAATGAACAAAGGAGACCTTCTGAGAATCAATGCTACATGGTAAATCCAAACATTTAGTGGAGGGTTTGCTGAGTATTTTAATTTAAAGAGTATCAAGAAAAGACAAGTACCTGCTGCCATTAGACTTTCCTGTCCTCCTAATACAACATGCAAATGAATGATTCTTAAAGCATTTTTCCAATTCAGATGCTGTGGCATGTGCAGCTGTAACTGACTCAGGGGAAACTAAGGGATGAAATTAGTTAATGTCTTGCAATCAAGGAAAATTCAAAAGCGGAAAAGTTTCATCCACCTATCCTTTGGAAATTCTATTAAAGAGAATTCTAGATGCATTTTATCAGGGAGAGACAATCTGGCAGAGAAAAAATATTCTGGTAATCAAGCTTCTTGTCTGCCTGCTTCTTAATGAAATAGGTCAGTTTCCAAGCCCTGTGTTCTAAAACTTTGCGGTTTGCCACAGATAAAATGTCAAGGTGCAGCCTATGAAAATGAGATGTGGTTCAAAAGGTCTCAGTTTCTAACAACAAAATAGGTCAATAATTGCACATGTAGTAGCCATTCCTTTTGATTTATCTTAAATAAAATGAAAGCTTCTTGGGTAAGTTGTAGAAATGCTTGGCACTGTCTTCCACAGAGTCTTTTAAGACTAAAATAGCTACCCCATTCCACTTTTCCTTTTTATTGATTTCTTTGTTCTTTTATACCCATATAATTCTGTTATGCTGTTCTCCAAAAATAACCTTATGCTTTTCCTAACTACATTCTTACCATCCTGCTTTTGCTTAACAGCTCCTACTGAAAAATGACTCCATACTGACTTTCATTGTCAACCATCATGACCCAAGAGATGCTCACCTGGAACTAGGTTCTTAACTTAGTCCTCAGCACAACCCCAAAGGTGAAAAAGACAAAACTATTACATTTATTAATTGGTTTTGTAGAAGTGAGAAATTAACAGCCTCAGCTATAATGACATTTTGAAACAACCTAAACATTTCCAACATTCCTCCCTTGTTCAGTTCTTTGCTGAACCTCTTTCCTTTAAAGTCACTCAACAATGACTTTGTAGTGTAGCGCGAGAGCTATACTGAGAATCCAACAGAAATCATGGCAGAGTGAACCTTTCCTCAACTTACTGATGAGTTAAGAACATATATCTCCTTTTTCATTTCCTTTTCTCACTTGAAAACTGAAAGTTATTTTTGGCGTTCTTCATAATCTTCGGTATGTTCATATGTTGAGATGATGACATAAGACATATTTTGTTTAAGGAACTGAAGTTATCACAAAGCCTTCATTATTCAGTGCCTCCAACACTTCGTTTCTCACCATTACTCTTTGGAGAGTTTGTGGATTTTTTGCTTTGTTTTGGTTTTTTTTAAGAGGTGGCAAGTTATGTGTGAACATTTCAAGTTTCCTGGTCTCCTTATGAGCTCATTCTGTATTCACTGCAATCTCTTGCTGAAATGCATTTGTTATTCTTGTGTGCCACACATCTATTTGTGTACCTGAGGTGTGCCCTTACAAAATATCCATGACTGATGGTCAATGACAGTACTGCCATCCCTTGCTTGGCTTACAGGCTCCTCAGGAGATGTTCTCTAATAATATGTATTTTATGATCTTATAGGTTTTAGGTGTGTTATCACATTGAGATTTCCTATGATTTGAATGGGATTTGTTTCCCACCAAAACTCATATTGAGGTTTGATCCCCAAGATATTAACATTGAGAGTTGTTGGGGGCCTTAAGAGGCAGTGAGAATAATGAGAAACCTGCCTCATGAATGCATTAGTGTCTTCTTAAAGGACTGGCTATTCTTTGAGACTGGATTAGGTCTGATTAGAACAGGTTATCATAAAGTGAGTTTGTTCTCACTTCGGTCTCTCACAGACTCCTGCACACACCCTCTTCCCCTTTCCTCTTCTTTACCATGAGGTAATGCAGAATGAGGCCTCAGCAAAAGCTGAGCAGATATGCAGTGAGGAATGATGGACTAAATAAACTCCTTGTCTTCACGAATGACTCAGTTTCCAGTATTTTGATATGGTAACAAGAAATGGATGCAAGCAAGGTTATTTCTAGTTAACCTAAGATCTTATCGTCTGCCATTATGCCTAGAGCTAACCAGAAGGGTTTCTTTTTTAAAATATTCATTGAAAGTAGGTGTTATTCAGTATTCAATTTTGCTTCAGACCACATAATAGAGAACCTTCATCATTTTAAACCTAAAGTACAGTATGTTAAAAGAACAATTAGACTATGAGTTAGAAAGGGTAAACCATGAGAACCTAATAAAAATCCTCTGAAGAAAACCAATTTTAATAAAGTATAAGTTCATTACATTTGATTGCTACAGTCTATTTTGATTTAAAGAGGAAAAATGATTAAAGTTCCAAATCCTATTTAAAACAGAAACAGAAGAGATTGTTAGTCCTTCCTGAAATAGAATGGGTAGAAAAATATTTCATCATTTATCACCATACACAATATACATTATATGCCATATAATACCCCTAAGCACTCTTAAGATCTAACTGGTTTTGTATGTAAAGGATACACATACATATGTTTTGTTCTGCTGTAAATAATGATATTCTCCATAAGTATAACTTCATATTATAAGAATCAGTGAGACTAATTTTCCCTCTTGTAAAATAACTAGTAGAGTTATAATTAGTAGAAATAAACCACAGATTAATTTTACCTTTCATAATCAATGAAAATAAAAAATACTTCACTGGAAAATCTGGAATCTAACATAAGCAATAACAAAATCTATCAAAGCCCTTGTATGATTTGGTCCTATATTATTAAAATTAATATTTGTATACAATGAATATGATTAAAAGATTAAGGAATGACAGAAAATATATATATTTTGTGGAGATTTTTCAAAAGCTCTTGTAAGGTAAAATGAATAAAAAATAGAAGAATTGGTTCTAATTTCCAATTCTGGGCATCAGTCTGATTCTGTACAGTTTAAGCAGGGGTTGCTCTGTCTTCAATTTCTTCTGATGTGAATGAACGAGCAGAGTGCTCAGTGTATTGACTCTACCTGCACCCGCCCATTCCTTCCCCCAAGTGTGTATCTGAAACCATGAAATCATCTCCCAGCAAGTCCTACCAAGCCTTGCCCTGTCGAAGGCAGCCAACTCATTGCAGGTCGTGGGATCTGAAATTAGACGTGCTGCTTTAGGTCTAGGTTGAACTCTCAGGTGTTAGTCTAGAGAATACAATAGTGCATGAGAGTGATGTTTTTTCTTTGATATATTCCTTACTTTCCATTTGTGTACTTAAGATTCTCTAGTAGTTTGTAGTTTGGCACTCCATATCTGAAAAAGAATTGCTTCCAGGACAGAGTCGACATTTGTAGAACCTAAGCATTGTTTATTTTTTATAGAACTATCTTCCAAGGCACTACATTTTTGTTACCCACCCCACTAGCACCCACCAGCTCCTCAGTGGACTAATGGCATTGAGTTAATGACAGGGATGTTGGTTGCCCTGTTCATCCTCATAAGTACCAGTGCATAACATACATAGTGAAATCGTGGGAAACGGTCTGGAGCACATGATCACAATCATAAATACATCTGTACAGACACTTGGTATCCAAGTGAGTCTACAAGTGAGTGAACTGCTTTCTAAGAAAATAGAAAAAAGTAGATTCTTAAGGTCATATTATTTATCAACAGGATTAAGGGATGTTGATCTGATGTGATGAGAAGAATAGTTTCCCTCTGTGGTCTTACTCCCCCAAATATATATCCTAATTCTATGCATGAGGAAAAAAAATCTCAGACAAGTCTTAGTTAAGGGACATTCTACAAATATCTGGCTAATACTCCTCAGAACTGTTTAGGTTATCATAACTAAGGAAAATGTGGAAACTGTCACAGCAAGACAAATCTAACAATATATGACAAATTTGTGTAATAAGGTATCCTGGAACAGAAAAGAGACATAGGTAAACACTAAGAAAATCTGAATAAAGAATTGATATAGACTTTCATTAACAATAAAGTATCACTATTGATTTTCTAATTCTAACAAATGAAACTTACAAGATGTTAATACTAAGGGAAATTAGGTGATGAGCATATGGCTACAACTCTGTTTTAAAACACATTTTTCAAGGCAGGGACAGGAAGTGGCCCACTAATAATTTTAATAACGCATGTATCAAGAGGAGCAGTGAAGTAAATTCAATGATTGAAGAGATGAAATGAGAATAACGACAACTGAGAAAAGAATTCATTTTTCAAAATATCAATCCAGTTTAAAATAGCTACAAATACATCAATGCCAAATTTCAGGGGTATAAAAATTGTGAAACTGAATACTAGAAATCTAACAATATTAAGTGTAGGAAGAAATGTATACACTGAGTAACACAAAGAAATCAAACTCAAATATTTGAAATACACATTTAATGGTATCCATTAATAGTATTACAAGGAAGAAAGATAAAATTTGATTTTTACAAACTGTTTTCAGGACACGTTAAGCAGAAAGAGAATGGAGAGTCTAATTTTTACTCTATTCTGTTCTAGCCTTCTGGGGGTTATCAGAGAAAGTTACTCTGGGAAGACATGTCAGTTCTTATTATTCCTGCAGGTCAAGATGAGGAAACTACATTGGAACAACAGTCTAAAGGTCACACATAGAGGACACACTTGGCTGCTTTTTTTCTTAGTATTCAGTTTAAAAAAATAACACAGATTTGAGGCCAACTGCTTAATGCTTACAGAACAAGCCTCCAATCTGAATCCATTCAATAATGTAAGACTAAAACTTACAAATAATGTGTATTGTTCTAATGACATGCTCTGTTAAGCACTTAAATTCCATTACATTCATTTAGGTTACAAGAGCTACATATGGTACATGCTAACCTGGCACTAAGTTGTACAAAGGATAAATAACTTACTCAAGCTGTATTAGCATCCCTGAGAAAGCTGGGGTTAAAATCTTAGTGTTTCTTGCTATTATAGCTGCTATTGAAAACTATTCTGTTAGAATAATAATTTGATATAATTCATTGGTAATTTAGAGAAATAATAGTTGAAAAATTTAATCATCTCTTCCAAAAGTTTACTGGATCAATCAACTACTTTGATAAACAGTTGATATAATACCATTGTTGCTTAAAAATGAACTACAGTATGTAAGTTATCTTGAAGGAAAATGCACAGGTTTTTCTCAAAGAGTTTGAGCTATTGATTCCAGAGGAGGTAGAACTGAGTGAAGTAAACCAAAATTACAGAGGTCAAGATCTCTGAGTTTTCTTTACCCTACTTGCCCAAAGAAACCCATGAGAGATTCAAATTACAGTTATGTTCTTCAGTCTTCAAATAGGAGCAAGTCTAAAATTCAGCAGTTCTAAGAGAGTAATTAAATTTTATGACATGTTATGGTTTATGTCTGCATGTCCCCCCAAATCCTCATGCAGTCATGGAGCCAGCTGAGTGTGGGCTGAAATCTCCATGAACTGTGAGCTAACTAAACCTTTCCTTCCTTAATTTTGGGCATCAGGTATTTTGTCCCAGCAATGAGAGAAAAGTAACCAAGACAACTTAAGTCATGAAAAACAATAAATAACTTCATATATTAATCCCTTTCTATTTCCAATAAATGGTTCTGCTACTTCTTCTTCACTATTTTCAGTTAAAGAACTTTTGCTGACTTCTACAGAAATCTATTTTCCTGTTGAATATATAATCATGCTTATCAACATTTTTTGAGCATATACTGTGTGTGGGGTGCTTACTTGAACATACATTTGATATCAGGTATGCATTGACTACTAAGTGTCAGCCACTGTTATATAGGGTCTATGAGGTCTAGGGAATCAGCAGAGAGTTCAGCAAAGACTTTACCTTATCTTACATTGTACCATTAAGTCATCAAAATAACTGATGAGCTCTGCACTACTTATGCATTATTATCTTCCTTTACAAATAAAAAAGAGGTTTAGAGGTTTTTAAATGCAACAGTCCTACTATATGTTTATATCAATAGTTATGCTATCATCTGGGAAGAGTAACCAGTGTATTTAAAACATCTAATGTGATGTATACCATGCCATATATAGGAAAGGCCTTATGCCTTTTTTATCAGCCAAAAGGACACCATTCATATATTATTTTCTTTAACATAGAAAACTCCAGTTACTGACTTTAAAAATAAAAATTTCATAATGAGCCAAAAGATAATATTTTGAATTTTGAGATGGATTTTTGCATTTATACTTACATGCAGTGTATTGTATTTTTTACTATTTACAATTTTGGAGAAGTCTCTAGAAAGTCAAAGCAACTTCTGCAATGTAAAATGTTCCTGTTTTCACAAGCTACTATTCAAGATCCTACAGATAATACAATAAATACAGCACCCACACATGTAGGTTTGAATAAATGGTGACAGGCCTTGCTGAAACTTTTTAAATTGATGGCTATTAGAGAAAGCAAAAGTTTTGATAAGAGTCTTCTACAAATCTGGGAAAATTCAAGTGGTAGGGTTAGCAGAGGGTACTCACGTCTTCCAAAGTTGTTCTGTAAAATTTTCCTGATTCGTGTTTTAAACTCATTAGCATAACCTCAAAATCTTAAAATGACTAAAACCTAAACTCATTTAGCCAGAAAAAGTGAACTGCAAGGCCAAGTATTGTGGTTCTGTTTATATTACTGTAATAGACATCTTCAAAGGGAATACTGCTTCCTGGTGCAGTCCACTTCCCCTTAAGCTGGTGGGCCTAGTGACTTGCTCTGATAAGCTGTGGGTGACAGAATAGGATATTGCTTGCAGAATTAGGTTACAGAAAGCTATATGAGCTGCCCCCTGAAGAAATTCATGTGGCAAATAACTTGTAACTTCACCAAACAGTAAGCAAGAACCTGTCATGTAGGAACAGCAACCTGAGTGAGTTTGGACGTGTGACAAGAATTAGGTGAAAACTATTTGCATTTCCAAGCCCTTTTTTTACAGAATTTTAAGCTCAGAAAATACCTTCCTATTTTCACAGAAAGTCTTGGGGATATAAGTGTAAACATCACTAATTTACTCTCGTGAAAGAAACATGGTTAGTCAATTCTTTGCTATCCTTTGAAAGTTATAAGCTTCATGAAATGATTTTATAACAAAGCAATTTTTTTCCAATCAGATGTAATAACCAAAATCATTACACGGACTTAATAATTTATCACATTTTTCTTTAGCAAACATGAAAGGAAGTCACTCTGAGAACTTTTTTGCAATTCTAGCTTCCTTGTGCTTTTAACTAGGTTTTCAGTCTCCACAGAAAATGCTAATAAATATCCAATGTGCTGTATATTTGATAAGCAAAGAGGAAAAATATATTTCCTTGTTAGAAAATACTCCAGGCATGAGCTCTGCTGACATCTTGGTTGGCAGGTGCGGCCCATGCATGCTCCACTAGCAGCCTGAGAGCCCCAGAGCAGTGGCCCAAGCTCTCCTGCCATCTGGATTCATGAGTGAGGCTTGCCCATGCTCAACAGGCTGCCTGCAGGCCCTAGAATAGCGGCCTGAGCTCTGCTGCCATCTGGATTTGTGGCTGAGGCCCACACACTTCCCATCAATGGCCTGGAAACCCTGGTACTGAAGGCCAGCATTCTGCCACCATTGTGACTGTGGTCTGAGCCTTGCACTCCACTGATTGCCTGGGGATCCCAGACCCAGTGGCCCACTGCCCACTACCATCTTGGGATAAGCCTGACACCCAGCAAAACTAGAGTCCCTAGAGACCTGCCTGAGCAGTATGAGCCTCAGCACTTTGCCTCTGACATCCAAAATGACAAGACAAAGGAGCAAACTGCAAACTCAGAACTCAACCCAACCCAAAACAAGTCCAGGAGACATCAACATAGGAGAACTTCAAAGTCACACACCTGAAATCTCTGAAATGATTACAAATGAAGTAAAGAAACAACTCCATCAGGTCATAGAAAAAATCAGATCAGACATTATCTCCCAAGTAAAACAAGAAAGGACAACAATAATGAAAGAACTGCTCAGCACATTTAAAGAAGGCATATATAAAAAATAGGCAAGCACAGGAAAATGATGGAAATGTTAAATGAACAATACAGATTCAAAGAGATATCCAGGAAATCAAGCATTCCATTGAAAGCTGGCAAAACTGCTTGAATGAAGCTGAAGATAGACTTTCAGATCTTGAAGACAGCATTCCAGCTAATGATCATGAAAGGAAAGATTTCTTAAAAATAACAGGGAACCAGGAAATACCAACTCAACAACTGCAAGATGATACAAAGAGAAAAATGTAATACTAATATGTGTCAATGAAACAGCAGGAGGCAACATAAATGACATAAAAAGAATATTTGCAGAAGTAATAGCAGAAAATTTCCCAAGCACAGAAAAAGAATCTGACATACAGTAAGTGAGGCATATAGAACTCCAACTAGCCATAACCAAAATAAAACTACACCCAGATAGATAATCATCATGGTCCCGGAAATCCGGCAAAAGAACAGAATGTTAAAAGCTGTGAGAGAAAAGAAATAGATCACCAATAAAGAAAAGCCCATCAAAATAATGGCAGATATCTCAACACAAACCATCAAATCAAGAAGGACTTACTCCAGGTCCTAAAACAAAACAATTTCCAACCCAGATGGATGTATTCTGCAAAATTTCCTTCAAATTTAATGGAGAAATAAAATATTTCCATGACAAAAACTGAAAAACTTCATGAGTACCAAACCAACCCTGCAAAGAGTACTAAAAGATATTCTATAGAGATAAAAATGACCACAATTTCAAGAACAACAATAGAAAGGAACCACCTAGTATAGCAAGCAGTTAAACAGAGAGTAAAAGTAGGAGAAGAACAGTAGGTAAATAACATGACAAACATAAGCTAACACATTTCAGTTGTAATCATTAATGTAAAAGGACTCAATTCACCAATCAAACAAAGCAGACTGGCAAGTGTATCAAGAAGCAAAATCCAACAACATGTTGTATACAAGAAACACATTTAACTCAAAAGGCAATTCATAGACCAAAAGTTAAAGGATGGAAAACAATCCTCCATGTGGCAGGAACCCAGAAAAAGCAGGGGTAGCTATTCTGTTTGCAGATGATGTGAACTTCAAACCAAAAATGATCAAAAGAGATAAAAAAGGTCACTACATACTTGCTAAGGGAAAACTTAAAGAGGTAGAGATAGCAATCATAAATATGTATGCATCAAATATGGGAGCACCCAACTATACATGACAAATCTTAATGGTCATGAAAAGCCAAGTAACTAATAACACTATTGTAATGAGGGACCTTAACACCCATTGACACAAAGAGATAGGTTAACAGGACAAAAATTCCACAAAGAAATAACAGAACTGAACAAAACTTGTACACAAATGGACTTAGTAAACATTTACAGAATGTTCCACCACACAACATCAGAGGGCACATTCTCATTTGTACATAAGACTTTCTCCAAAATAGACCACATGCTACACCATAGAACATGCTTAACTAAATGCAAAGGAATCAAAATTATCCCATTCACATTACCTACCCATAGTGCAAAAAAATTGGAAATTAATGACAGAAAGAACAACAAAAACTCTATAAACACTTGGAAATTAAATAATAGCCTCCTAAATAACCAATGGGTCACAGATGAAATTAAAGAAGAAATTCAACAATATCTACAAGCAAATGAAAATGGAAATACAACTTACCAGAATCTGTGGGATGCCCTGAATGTAGTCCTCAGAGGGAAGTGTATAGCAGTGAACTCACATATCAAGAAAACAGAATGAGAACAAATAAATAGCCTAATGCTGCTCCTCAAACTTTTAGAAAAAGAAGAAAACATCAAGCCCAAAGCTCAAAGAAGGGAGGAGATTATAAACATCAGGGCACAAATAAACACAATTGAGACAAAGAAAACACCTCTAGACCTCGTTTGCTGAGGAATCTCCAAACTGATTTCCACAGTGGTTTCACCAGTCTGCATTCCCACCAGCAGTGGAGAAGAATTCCTATTTCTCCACAGGCTTGCCAGCATTTGTCATTGATTTCTCAACGATAGCTATGCTTACTGGGGTGAGATGAAATCTCAGTGTTGTTTTAATTTGCATTTCTCAAATGCTAATGATGTGGAACATTTTCTCATGTATTTATTTGTCATTTGTATTTATTTATCTGAAAAGTGTGTGCATCTGAGATAAATACACACTTCTCAGATAAAAAAATAAATGGCAAATAAATATACAAAAAAGTGTTCAACATCATTAATCATTTGAGAAATGCAAATTAAAACAACACTGAGATTCCATCTCACCCCAGAAAGCATGGCTATTATCAAGAAGTCAAACAACAACAAATACTGAAGGGGTTGTGGTGGGAAAGGAATGTTTCTGCACTGTTGGTGGGAGTGTAGAGTGGTGAAACCACTGTGGAAATCAGTTTGGAGATTTCTCAGTAAACTAGGACTAGTGGTCCCATTCAATGCAGCTATTTCCCTTTGGGTATTTTTCCAGAAGAACTGAAATCATACCACAACGATATATGTGAATCCATGTTTATTTCAGCACAATTTGTAATAGCTAAATCTTGGAAGCACCCTAAATGCCCATCAGCTGAGGAATGGATAAAATGTTGCATCTTTGTATAGTGGAATATTACTCAGCTATGAAGAAAGATAGATTTGAGGCTTTTATAGGTAAATGGGTACAAATGGAGACCATACTCATAAGTGAAATAAATCAGAACCACATGTGTAAACACTGTATTATTGCACTAGTGTAAGAAACTGAAAGAGTGAATAAAATATAAGAGGTACAATAAATATTGTGAAAGTTAAGGAAACTGCTCAAAAAGGAAGAACAATTAGGATGAGGGAAAGAGAGAAGAAATAAAGAAGGGGAAATATATGTATATATGTATACACAGGATAGCTACTACTGCTTTCTATTGCTTTATTGAAAGGAACAGTTAATGTCTAATTGTTTGATCAATCTTACATGTCTCTATTTATTTATCTGAGCATTTATTTATCTGAGTAACTACTTTGAAGATAACAACATGTAATACAACAACCACTGTTAATTTCCTATCACTTTGCCCAAAATTCTGTATTGCTTGTATTGTTTTTGCATTATTTTTGTTAATAGGTTTCCATTCTTTTATCTTTAAAATGAAAAAATACACTCTAAATCCAGGAACTCTTGAGGTGTACTCCCTAGCTATTTTACTGTATTTCCAAAAGTCCCTGAAGTTACATGTACATTTTGGGGAAAAACTGCCTATGACAATTCTGGGGACTATATCTGTGCTAGAGGAAAATTACTACTAAGGTGAAAAGTGTAAAAATGACTAAAATGGAATATCAGATGTGTTTTTTTTCAAAGTTCAGGATTGTCTTCAAAGTGTACAGATAACAAAGTCATCACGAAGGATCTCAGAAAAAGAGTATATTATTGGAATACGTGAGCACATCTGTTATTGACTAGAACTAGAACTCTGAATGAGTATCTCAGGGGATAAAAACTGGTAAGATATTCAAAGAAAGGGAAAACTGTGACTCACACATTTAAAAAAACCATAGGAATAATTGCCTGTGATATAGACTAGATGTGATATGCTATAACAAAGACTCCAAAATATTTATATAAATACTAAAGAAGTAAAAGATGATATGGTGACACTCTAATCAAATAGAAAATATTAATTAAGAGATAGATGTTACAGAAAAAAAGGACAAAATGGAAATATTTGAATTGAAAAGTGCAATAAATAAAATGAAAAATCTACTTCACAGTAAGTTTAATTTGCAAGAAAACATGAATTTCCTGTGGATAAGTATCAAATAGTCAAATGCACTTTTAATTAAAGCTGCAGACAGGAGAAAAAGTATATCAAAGATAGAAATAAAATTGAGGAAATAATGAACAATTATTTTCCAAATGTGATTTTGAAATTCTATACCTTCCCTTACCTAAAAAGATTGAAAGACTCCTATCAGATAAATAAAAGGAAAATCAGGTACAAATCTATCATAAGCAAATTAATGAATATTAGTCATAAGCTATAGACTTAAATCAGATAATAGTATATCTTACAAGAACAAAGATAACAATTACAGCAAATTTATCATCAGAAACTATGAGAGTGAAAGTATTATCAAGTAATGTATCTGAAGTATTGAGAGAATAATACAGTATCAACATAATATTCTATAGCAGGGAATTTTTTAATTAGAGAAATTTTATAAAATCATGGAGAGAATTTGTCTCAACAGACCAGCTCCATGAGCAATGTTAAAGAAAATTCTTCAGGCAGAATGAAAGTAATCTAGATGAAAATATGAATCTACACAAAGAAATGAAGAAAGTAATAATAATAATTATATTAAAAACTATAGAAGATAATTTTCATTTTAATTTCTTAAATAAATAATTAAACATATAAGCAAAATTCTAACAATGTATTTTGAATTTCATGATATAGAAATGAAATAGATGATAATAGAATCAAAGATCAGGGCAAATAAATGGAAGCATACTGCTATAAAATTCCTATACTATATGTTGTAGTATAATATTCTTAAAGTGAACAATGATAATTTAAAGAAATATATTTTAAACTCTAGATCAACTACTCATAAAACAATCAGTCAGAACAAGTAAGCCAAAAATAGAGATAAATAAGAATTCTGGAAATTTTCAAATAATCTAAAATAAGGAAAGAGGACAGAAAATTACAGACCCATGGTCCTACACATACTTGTCACTTTAAGGAAAAACTACATATATGATTTCTCAGAAAAAAAAACCATGAGATGAACCAAGTTATCCATGTGACTGTGTGTGGTGGTCTCTAGGCTACACAGCAGGAATGGGAAACCTTGGAAGAAGAACAGATAAATATTCAACTATTGTAATCCCAGCACTTGGGAGGTTGAGGCAGGAGGGTTGCCGTAAGTTTGAGGCCAGCCCTAATGACATAATGAGTTAAAGTCCAGCCTGGACTACAGAGCAAGAGCCCATATGAAAAATAAACGTATTCAACTGTTTTCAACATAGCAATGAGTTATTTCAATGGGAAAATAAGGGTCCTTTCAATGAAAAGTTCTGGAGCAATTGGATATGAGTAGAAATGTCATCCTTATCTCAAAAATTTAGTCAAAATGAATCATATATTGAATATAAGGACAAAAATTATAAAACTTTCAGAAAAATATGCCTGATACTGGAGTAGATAAACAAAAATTATACCATAAAAGAATTTGTTTGCTATACTTTGTCAGAAGTAGAAAGATTTCATCAATTTCATTTATAATCAACAAAGTTAAAATTCCACATACATATATGGAGAATATATATACATATATACATGACCAAAATATACAGATAATATTTAAGTTTTTAAAAAATTATTACAATAAAATGTACAATCAACAGTTGAATGGATAAAGAAAATATAGAATTTATATACAATGGAGTACTACAATGACATAAAGAAAGATAAACTTGAGTCATTCATGGATAAATGGATGCAACTTGAGAACATAGTGTTAATGAAGTAACTCAGACACCCAAGTTCAAATACTGTGTGGATTCTCTTATCCATTATATATTATATATATACATAATTGCATGAATTCTCATATATATAATACTGTATATATAAATATATTATATATATATATATAAAATAAGAAGCAGAGAGTTCAAATACTTCCCCAAAATACAATTCCATTGTTTCAAAAATATTTCAATATATGTACTAATTAGTTTCATTTATACTACTAGTTTATCTTAATTCCCTAAAAATAAAATTTTGTGTTATTATCTGTTTCTTTTTTATAAGAAAATCTTTTTGGTCTGTGTCTTATACTCTGAGCAACTAGTTTGAAGATAACAATATACAATGTAATAACTGTTGTTATTCTCTTATTATTGGCTTATGAAATTTTGTGGGATTTTCATAAAATAAGAAGAGAAATCCAGGGGCTGGGGATTTAGCTCAGTGGCAAAGCACCTGCCTGGCAAGTGCAAGGTCGTGAGTTCGGTTCCCGGTACCGGAGAAAAACCAAAAAAAAAAAAAAAAAAAAAAAAGAAGAGAAATCCTGTTATTTACACACAGTGGAGTACTATGGTGCCATAAAGAAGGATGCCTTGAGTCATTTTAGGAAAACAAATACTCCCTTGGGACCATAATGTTAAGCGAAGTAAATCAAACACAAACTTAAATATTGCATGGTTTCACTTATATGAAAAACTCAATATATAAATAAAGTGCAATATAAAAGACAAAGGAAAAAAGAGAAGAAATGTTTTGGAATTCAGCATGAACAATGTATCTAAAAGTCTATATTTAGTATAAATCATGTGTTTTATTGGTTTTTTGACTATTAATCTAGTTCTTAATCTGTATGTATGAAAATTAACTTTGTAAGGACTTATAAATAAATGAATCTGATATTGGCAAAAGGGGAGTAGAGAGGAAGGGGAAGAACAGAATTAAGGTGTGTTCTGTACATGCACCAGTCCCCCACAGTGAGTAGAATCATCATGTACTGCAAACATGTACTAGTGAAAGTTTCTTAAAAGATGCATTGCTATTACCTTATAAAATACTCCTCCTCCGTTCCAGCACACTTGTCCCACCATTTTTGCCACTTACTGAAGCAGGTCTGGAAGTCCTCTTTCATTGCTGTTTTTAGAGGTGCAATAAAATGTACAGTATTTCACTAAACAAGCTGTTTCTAACATTTTTTATTACTTTCCATTCTTTTTAAAATAAAAATAAATATATCACTTCCTCAGGGGAAAAAAAAGTACAGTAAATGCTGCTACCAAGTGCCATCCACTGGAAAGCAGACTTGTGAGAACATTACAGTGTGTCTCTGTCCATCTTACTCACTGGACCCTGCACGGGGTGACTTCTGGCTCTTGTCCAGTGTCAAAATGACCATGAAAAATAAATGTTTTGAATCAGTTCCGTACACTGAGGCAACCATGACAGCTCACCTAAAAATATTCATGAAGGAAGACCTCCAGAACTGCTTCAGAAAGTGGCCAGAACAATGGGATACACGTGCTCAAAGGTAGCAAGATATTTTAAGCAGGATTCATGACAATATGTCTTTTACTGTAATAAATTTTTTAAAAATTTAAGCATTTACTGCAATTTCAGTCACACCTCGTATGTGCTAAATGAATTCTGATCAAATATTATAAAGATCAGGAAAGTTCACAACTCTCCAACAGTGAGGTAGACAACAACAAATGGAAATAATTGTGTACAAGCTATTTCACCAGAAGAGATTAAAATGACAAATAAGTACATAAAATCTTTAACGTTACAGTCATTAGTAAAATGCAAATTAAAAACACAAAGTGATGCCACTACACACCCACTAAAAGAGCTAAAAGTAAAACAACTGACAATACTATTTTGGTGGAGGAGTGGAGGATGTGGAACTCTTGTACATTGCTGGTATAACTGAAAAATTGTGTAGCCACTTTGGAAAATAGGCATTTTATAGAGTAACTTATGAAGTTAGACATACCATATGTTTATGATCCAGAATCTCACCTCTAGATTTGTCCTAAGAGAATTAAACGTGTAAGTCTATGCTAGCTTTGTACATGAATGCACATAGCAGCAGCATTATTCAGAATAGGCACAGTCTGGAAACAATCTAAAGGTCCATCACGGATGCATGGGTAAGGAAACTGGGTACATCCATTGCACTGAATATTACTCAACAACAAAGGAGAAACTAGGAATATACACAACAGCACGGGTGAATCTCAAAAGTGTTTGCCAATTGAAAAACTCAGGCACAAAGACTACATTCTAGATGATTTCCTCTCTGCGAAATTTCAGAAAAAGTGTACTGACAGGAAGCAGATCACTGGTTTCCTCTTTCCAGGCCTGGAGAGGAAAAGCTACAGAGAGATACAGGGGAAAGCACTGCAGTGATGTCAAGGTCCTCTGTCAAGGTCACTAAGGTGCTTACATCACTATATAGAGCTGACAAAATTCACCAAACTAAATACCAAGCTGGTGAATTCCAATAACTGTGAATTGAGAGGACAAATTGTGCACTCCTTCTCCAGGTATTCTTGATGCACTGAAGGAAGTGGAGCCCAAGAAGCATATGTTTTTGAAAATCTCCCTAAATGTATGATATGTGGACAAATATGCACCTGCAGAAAAGCACTAAGAGCAATTCCGTCACCAGCCCTCAATTAAGATAATGAGCAAGAAAGCGTTATCTCCTTTCATGGGTCAGCCCTGAGCAGCTACAGACTCTGAGCCACCTGTGATACGATTGATTAAATGCCTCCTCTGCCACATTTCAATTAATCTGAAAACTGAAACATGGCCATGTTTTCAAGGAGCAGATCAGCAGATCAGTTTCAGCAGCAGAAGACAGAGACACAGGAAAACAAGCAAAGTCACCAACAGTATTTAAGTGTTTGTTAATAGTATCGATTACCACTACCCTCAGATGGATCTGTACTTTAAAACCAAAATTCTGAAGGGAAGTAAACTTCAAAAAAAAATTAAAAACAGAGCTAAAGTGAAGGAATAACACACAGTTGAGTTCAATTTTCATTTTCCCTTCTCTTTCAAATATGCTGAAAGCGGGGCTGGGAATTTAGCTCAGCGGCAAAAAGCGCCTGCCTGGCAAGCGCAAGGTCGTGAGTTCGGTTCCCGGTACCGGAGAAAAACCAAAAAAAAAAAAAATATGCTGAAAGCAAGTCAGTCCTAGTGAATGTTGTCTGAGTACAGAATACTGAACTAAGCATCACAGAGTACAGATTCTGAAGCGAACCCATTAGAGGTTTAAAAGGAAGACGATCCAAAGTTGTACTCAAGAAATTCTACTGAGGTCTAGGATTGTTAAGCATTCTAGCTGATTCTGATGTGCAGCCAGTTGGGAAAAAGCTATCGCTGGGACTACTGGAACGATATTACAACAAATTTCCATTGTTTCCCATCAGCCTCAAAGACAAAATGGACTGAATTATAATGAGTGCCTCTGTTAACACATTCAAACTGATTACTGCCTAATTGATATAGAAGATATCCCAAACCCTTTTCTTCAATATGTTTAATATTTTGAAGGCAAGTAGAGACCATGAAAGTGAAGTCTTTCGGTTTTCAGTGTCTGCTATCTGAAACATGGGACCAGGTGTTAGCATAAAAAAGGTTAATAATTACCCATTATAATGTAAATCAGCCACTCCAATCATTGTGGAAATTTTGAACATTTCTGAGTCCTGCATCTATGCTCAAAATGCCTGTCAAATGCCTTACAAAGAATGTTGATTTTCCAAAGTACTCTACACTAAATCCTATCTCCGACCCTAGCACACATGTCTGTCTTTTTCTGGCAAAGTAATCATTGCCAAAACTTTATTATTAATCTGCCTTTAGAATAGGAATGGTTCAAGACAAGGACAGATCATCAATAGATGTGTGATTATTTTCTGCCCTTCTAAACCAAAAGAAAACAAGATTATATATCTGTACATCCTGAACATTGTAATCAGAAAATGTTCTGATGTCTCTGGCTGGACTTCTGATTACGATCCATGTTTGGGGATGTCAGGCTTCATTGAAAGTTCACATTTACCTTAAAACGCTTGTCCTCTGCAATTTTGTCTGAAAGCCAAAAAAGTTTCCCTCGTATTTTTTCCATGATGGAAAACTGAAGCCTAAAATAACTTGTTTTTAATAAAAAAAAAATTGTATGGAAACATAACCCTGTTGTATATCAAATTGCAAGGGAATAGAGGTTACGTTTTTCATTCATTTTAAAATGAAGCATTAGCCTTCCTTCCAAATAAAGCAATTGCTCCACTCCAACTATTTCTTTAATGTGTAATTAATGTGATTGTGGGGCTTTTAACTAAGAAACATGGTGTTTGTGTTTTCTTGGATCAAGTTTCAGATTAAGGAGGGGATGGTGTCCCTCTGAAGTGACAAGGGATGGGTATTTAAGGGTGAGAAGCTGACTGAAGGGGAAAGATGGTAAGTAAAACAGCACATACCATTCAAGAACAAATGTGTGAAATGGAAGAACCACATGCTGTACTTATCACAAGATTGGGCAGGATACACCAGGGAGAGGGATAAAACAGAAAGTTATTGACCTCATTATTCTTACCAGAGGTTTATTTTGGATAATGGAGAAATTAGAAGATGTAGTCATAATCCAATGAAAGGAACTAGAAAATATATGAATAGACATTGTATACTTAGTACAGTATGTTTAATCAGAGACTCCTAACAGGGTAGAAGATGCACTTACTGTGAGGGCTTCTCATGATGAGAACACCAGAGCAGAGGTCTAAGATAATGCCAACACCAGGCAGAGGAACAAAGCTAGAGGCTCTTCTTCATCCTCAGAGAACAGTGTCTTTAGGAGGCTGAAGATCTGCTACTGAGACGCAGCTATGATTTACCAGGCAAGCTGGAATTTTATGATTAGCAAATACAACCTGAAAGGCAGCTAGACATAAGTTCCTATTTTATAGACAAAGAGGATAAATGTCCCCTCTACTGAATCAGCACTTAAAGTACTAGAAGATAAATAAAAAGGATTCAAAGAAATCAAGAATAATAGAAATGTACAAGAATTTTCTCCTGCTATACAGGTACTTCAGCTAGTTTTCCCGAAGTGAATCTGAACAATGAAATAAATTTCTAGAAGACATAGAAAACTGAAAGTAAGTTAAGTTAATGACAACATCCCTTAAACACAACAGTCATAGCTTGACACACAAGCTGACTTACTGATTAAGAACACAGATTCTAAATCCTCAGTGCTGAAGTCCAGATCCCAGCTCTGGCTTTGTGACATTTTGAGAAGTCACTTTACTTCTCCATACATCAAAAGAAGCAGAATGTCACTACCTTCTTTATCACATGGTAGTGACAATTAAGTGGTTTATATACTAAAAATGCTTAGAATAATGCCTGTCATATAGTAAGTCTTAGATAGTAACTATAGCTGTATCACTATCATCATTAAAATTATCATTGTGGATATGATAATCATAATTCTGAGAAGCATCACAAACTGGTAATTATTTTATTAGTACATGCTTTCAATATGATTACATTTTTCTGAGGAGTTGGCACATGTCTATAACACATTTGAATTCTTTTGTCATCTCTTTCCTCTCCGTTCCCTCCCTCCAACTCTTGGTCCCCTTCCCATTGGCAAAACATTTATGTCCCTACTTACTATTAGCTTTTATGCTGTTCTACAATTTATTTATTTTTTTGTTTCTCATATAAGAGAAATGAAGTGATATTTAAGTTTGTGTGTTAGTTATTTCACTTAAAATTATGGTCTCAAGGTTCATCCATTTTCCTACAGATGGCTCCAGTTTATCCTTCTTTATGGCAGAGTCATACTTCTTGTGTATAAGAAACACATTTTCTTTGTCCAGTCATCTGTTGACAGACATAGCTTTAGCTATTATAAGTAGATTAGCTATTATAAGTAGATTAGCTATTGTAAATTCATAAGCTATTATAAGCCACTTCCAAGATTTAGCTATTACAATTTCTATTGTTATAAATATGGGTATGTATGCATTGTTGTAATATGATGTTTTTCACTCTTTCAGAGAAAAATGGTAATTTAATAAAGCCAAGAAGAAATGACTAGTTGGCTTTCTTGGTGAGACTGTCATGGCAGTTTGTTCAAAGTCAGAGCTTTGATTCTCCTGTAAGTCTGCTAGATGTATTCCAGGACCACAGATTAAAACATTCAGTTTACTCAGTGAATGCAGGGTTTGACAGTGGACTGATGAGGAAATGTAAATTGATCAGTCCAAATTCATGACTAGCATTACAGAAAATAAATCTCTGGATATATTCAATGAATCATAGCTTAGTCATGTGGCTTTAATATATTGTAAATTCTATGACTGTAAAAAAAATTCTAAAAGGTGATCTGGAGCCAAATCTTATCTTTTTATAGGAAAAAAGACTCAAAAATAAATCATTAAATAAATAAGACCATATGATTGCTGCACTGTCGAGTGAGAACCCTTGGCCCATGACCTGTTTTGCTTTGCTTTAATTTTCCATTATCCAACATTCTTTAAATATAGCATAAATGTGTTATTATTTCTGAGAATTTCCTTTTTAAAATTCTGTTTTTATCTTTAGAGTTCATTATTCCAGGACGGACAGTTTCCAATTGACAATGCTTCAATTTTTAAAAATTTTTTAAACTTTATGATAATGAAAGGTGACATATTCATTAGGAACAGTACTTGGAATTTAAGGTTTTGATCTTTTCAAGGCTAACAGCAATTGCTCCTCAGGCTTTGGCTAAGATCAAGTGTAGTATCAAGGCTAGCAATGTGTGGTACAGTAATTCTCTTGTGAAGCTCCCACTGAGGTAAGAAAGCATTATTAGGTTACCATATTTCTTAGATTAGATGTATTCGGTGCATTTCTGACTTAATCATATTTTCAACATAGGATAAATTTATTAGGCGGCAACCCCGATGTTAAATGAAGCAGCATTTGTTTAAGCACCTCAGTCCCAGTGCAGAATGTGTGGCTTTTCCAAAGACTCTGTTATGAAAGAAATTAGAAGTCATTTAAGATATTGAGCATGAAAGACAGGGAATAACATTATCTGACTTAAATTTTTAACGGATCATTTTGTCTTTAATGTTAAAAATAGATGGCTAGCTGGGCTAAAAGTCAGCAAGGCAGTTACTGCAATAGGTAAAGTGAGAGAATCCTGGATTAGACCAGATGAGTGTAGTAGAAATGGTAATAGCTGTCAAAGTCTGGGTATATTTTTGCTTGACCTCAAAGGAGTTTGTCATTTGGAAGAGAAAACATATTTGACAGCATTACGCTGAAAGTTGCAGTTTGAGGTGAAATTGGAAACATTCGGACATCTCCTGAAATGGGTGAACCAGTCCCAAGAAACACCCATTAGCCTAAGTAACAAAGCAGAATTTAGGTTAGAATTCATCCCCCAAAAAAGAAGGCAGAGGCTAAAAATGAATCATCACCTGAAGAGAAAAGAAAGCTAATTCTAAATGTATAATGTCGCTACTTGGCTTGATCCCCCAGCTCAGCTCCCTGTGGACTCTTACCTGGATCATAGAGAAGTAAGACAAAAATGTGAACAAAGAAAAAAAAAGAAACATGAAAAGGATGCTCCCTTCAAAATCCTTTAAAATATGGAAATACTGTAGAAGCCAACACACTTTTACAGACCTTCATGGCAAACAGCTCAGCAAAACAGACAGACGACCCCTTCCCTTGGCACAGAGTATGGTATAGCTTTGGCATGGCAAGGACTTCATGCATCAGTGGCTGTAGCCACTGGTATGAGGAGATATGTTTTTGGAAGCTGCAGTGGCAGTGGTGCCCTAGGATGTGTTCATAGTACACAGCAGATGTGGAGGAGACAGGAATTTAAAAACTAGACATCATATATGGGCATCTCTTCGGGAATAAGCACATGTGAGAACCTCATAAGCACTTCTGTGAGTTTGGTTGCCTTGTACTAGTGGGTAAGAAAGAGCCAGAGGGATGTACACCATTGTCATCCTTGCCTGGTTTTTAAATAATGATGTTGGAATGGATTCTTTACACTCCAATAACTTAGCAGCATTTTGTATAATTATATTTCATAAATAGGCAATCTATATACCCCAAAGCTTACATATGTATCACATCTATTCAGAGTCTTCAGAACTAAGGTATATAGCCTCAGAGGGCTTTAAGGAGGATAAACTCTGCAAAATGGAGTATTGTTGTTTTGAAAAAGATAAACACAAGATTTCTTAAGCAAGCAACCTTCATAAAAGCAGTCACTTCACAAAAGCAATCAAAAGGAGAGGATATCTGCGCACCATCTGTCCTAGTGCATATATTAAGAACAGTATTCCAAGTAACACTTCACAATGCTGCTTCCATCCTTTTCACTCCTGAAAGAAATATCATTTCTTCTTCAAATACTTCTTCTTAAAGGACTTGTCTTCTGAACATGTCCAATGGCTCCATACAAATGTATCATGTAGAAGAAAAGCCAAAATGACTCGGACACCAGTGTGTCAATCTCCCCTAAATTCAAACATTTTCTTAATCTTGAATTATAAATTGACCTTGCTGCCACATCTCCTCATTCCTAGAGAGTATCTTCTTGTTCGCTTTTATTTCTTTGTTTTATTTCTATCTTACTTACGACTCAAAAGTTGTTGATCTATTACATGCCTCTAGTTCCAGATGATAATGAGATTAACTTTACTGCCAGTTATGGTTTATGCCAAAAGCCTTATGCAGTGACAGGGCTTTTTCAGAGGTGGCTGAATCTAGAGTGTGTGATGCTGGGATTTAATCAGCACATTGATTAGTGTGGCAGCACTCTAATCCCAGCAGTTTGGATAAGATAAAGGGGCAGAAAGACACTATTAAAGTCTCTTGTTGCTTTTGCTGTCTTCTGCTGACATGACAGTTTGCCCCTCTGCCAAGCCACCCTGCCTTGGAGCCAACCGATTATGGAAACCTCCACAAACTGTGAGCTAAATAAATCTTTCCCCCTTTAACTGTAAGTGTCAAATATTTTGTCTCAGCTATGAGAGAAAACTGAGACAACTACGACAGACTTTACTACAAGCACCAGAAAGAAGAGAAAGTCCATGGAGAATGTAACAATATACAACCCAGCTTCCAAGAGAAGAGGGGGCATTGAGGAGATTCTTCAGAGGAGATTCTCCAACATGATGTACTCCAGCCAGTGAAGGAGATAAGAGGGGACACTGGGACCTGGAAGATGAGTGTGGGAGTGTGGAGGTTCAGTAGAGCCCTCGTGCAAACAATCTCAGTGTGCTCCTTGGAAGAACTGAGAAGTTCTTTTATGCGATATTAGAAGGTGGCAAAGTATGAAGATGCCTCTTAGACCAAAAACTCATGAAAAATAAAATGGTACCGACAAGCTTTTCTCAGGTAAGTAGACCTCATGTAGAAAGACAGCAGCACTTGGGAACCCAGCACTACAGAAACCACACACTGAAATCTTCATAGTGAGCCTGTCCATGAGTGTGACAAGAGATTAAACCATCAAATTCCAAAGTCTAATGCACTTGCACTTGGCCAACTAGCTGAATTTCAAATTTTAACATAGATTTGCCATTTTCACCTCTGCCCCCCACTCACCAATGTCTATTAAGATTTCTTAGCTGGGGAAATACGAAGACATGAGCATTCACTGGGAGGTGGGGGAAGTAAATTACAAAGAATCATTCTCCAGGACAAGATGCCTCTAGCAAACAACTTCCCCATCTTTTTTCCGAAAATCTCATCAGCTTGTTGTCACTAGAGCTGTTCTTGTCTTTCTTTCAGGAAGCTGCCAGTCGCCGCACTCTCTATGAGACCCAGAAGCAACGCTTGACTTAGCACTGTGTGTCTAGCCCATTTTCGAGTCAAAAAATCTGATTTTTGTATAAAGCAATCACATATGTGTAAGAAAAGAGCGAGGGGAGAGGGAGAGACAGACAGAGAGAGACAGAGAGGGAGAGATTTACCTGCCAATGAGTGAGAACTCGCCCACCACACCGAGGCGCCGCATGGCACTCAGGAGCCCCCGCACCGTCATGCCTTCGCAGAAGCAGACCACCACCCTGGCCTTGGGAAGCCGCTCCCGGAGCTTGCGCAGGAGGCGGTCGAAGCTCTTCTCCCCAGCATTGCTGTAGATTTTATCCGAGTGGGCGATGCAGAGGCCTTCCTGCGCAGCCAGCTCTTTGAAAGCGTCCATTCCACTCTCCCCGTAATTCCCTGTCCAGAAACAACCAGCAGATGTTCAAGGCTACTGTACCAAGAATGGCACTTACAAACTGTAATAAGGATTTCTTAGTTTCTGGAAACACAGAAGACAAATTTGCTAAATAATTTGCAACTATAACTGGGACTGAAGGAAGCTCTGGGTGTATTCGAGAGTGATCAAATATACTCAGATCATCTACTCTATGACAGTAGTGAGAAACTATGTCCTAAGGTGTCCACAGTGAGACAAGTTTTGAGCGATGAAGAGGTGCCGCCCTATTTTACATGATGAATAGTTTGTCCCAGATTTTCGTGGGGAGATCAGAACAGTGGGGTAGGGAGCTCTGCTGGTCTCAGCTGGCACCAGCTTCAGTGCAGACACTCGTGGTGGTTTTGAGCCCTGCTACATCTGCATGAAAAGCCGGTGTGTGAAGCAGACTGGACTCTGGCCAGGCCAGAAATGAGCAGACCACAAACAGCTACCAGATGCAGCCAAACCCTAACCCATTCTCTGTCGAAAAGATAGGAGGATGGGACCTTCATGCTTTGTAGCTTGATTTTTATGTTACATCCTCCTTATTGTAAAATACACTTCAGAAACAGGATTTGTAGGGGCTGGGGATTTAGCTCAGTGGCATTGCACCTGCCTGGCAAGCGCAAGGTCATGAGTTCGATTTCTGGTACCAGAAGAAAACAAAAACAAACAAACAAAGAAAAGAAATAGGATTTGTAGAAATCAGTGAAAAAAGCACCACACAGCTGTCTCTCCATCACTTTGTTCACTGATGGCTTTATCCCCCACCTTATGTCTTTACCTTCTACCAAGTCTGGAGACTTTGGTACACACATGGATGATACATTCTGTACCATGACCTCCTTCCTGCTTTTCTTCCATCCTTCCTCTTATTTTCTCTTAGCCTTATAGCCTGTCTGCATAATCATTCCCTTGCAAATACTTTAATTCTCTTGTGTTTTCCTAACAAAACCCTAATGCTAGTTAAATCCAACCAGCCACTTATTCTGTGTCTATAACTTAGTACCTTAAGCATGGCTGCAATCAATGCACAGCCTTGCTGACTGGTTTTATTAACATTCAGGTACCAAAAAGCATAGTCATTAGGACAAGAGAATTTTACTCCATCATCCTTGTAAATAAGCTTCCTTAGTTCCTAATGTGATCATTTTACCCTTACTCTTCTCTCTTCAAATCTTCAAGCTACTGCCTCCACTCCCACTTTTCCTAAACTGGGATTCTCATTTCCTGTTTCTGTAGGAACACAAAAAGAGACAAAAAGTAACTCACTACAATAGCTATGAACCTCTTTTCATTGGCGTTTAATTCTCTGGCATCCTTCCAATTGCAAATGTGAAAGGCTGAAGGGAAGAGCCAACCCTTGCTCAAGGACGTAGATCCCATCACTGTTTTTATATTCTGGAATTATTTCCTGGAATTGTTCCCTCTTTCCTGCATAATCAATTTATCGCTCATAGTGGTGTCAATTAAAGAACTGTTTGGACTTAGTGTCCTACTTGTGTTGCTATATCATTCACTACCCATGTTCCCAGCAAGAGCAGTTGCCCACATCAATGCATTCACTTCTTATTTCCTATTGTCCTTTTTTTTGGTAATTTTAAAATTGTGGTATATATTTAGTGTGCAAGAACTTGCATACATTTAATGTAAAACCTTAAAGAGTTTGAACATTTGTATAGTCATCATATCAGAATCTTCTCTAGCTAACATCTTCAATTTTCAAGGTCACCAAGAGTCTCCCTGTTGCCACATCCCAGATCTGTTCTTTGTCTGTATTTTTACCAATCACTTAGTTAAATTCAAAGTCACATTTTCCTTGAAACAGTTTATTTCCTTGATTCCTAAGACACACACTCTGCCCCAGTTTCCTTCCTACTTTGTGACCTCTCCTCAGTATATTTGCTGGATTTTCTTTCTCTGTTCAGCCTCTAACTATTGTCATGCAAAAATGCAATTCTGGAAAACTTTCTCTAAATTCTCAACCCAATCAGCTCAGTCAACTAAATACCACTGTTGAGTCCATATACAGTAATGAAATTATCTTAAGTTAAAGAGTATAAGCATAATCTAGCATTATGTTATAGCATATGACATTAGTATTGCAATTTTTATCCAAAAAGTTAGAATAATTTATATTATGGCAAGAACTCATGCTCACAGTGAATATTATCATTAAAAAGTGCATATAAGTTAAGTGAGTGATTGTATGCACTTATGTGTGTTTGTGGGTACTTTTCGTGAACTTCTGGCTAGATGCAACCTTTTTGGTTTTGATTGTTTATCAAACCTACAGAAGTAGGGATAGTGGGCAGGTATGACAGGGACTGTCTCTGTGCATGTGGTCCCTAACTGGAGAAACAGCAATGGAAAATACTGGGGTTTGCAAGAATAGTTATCTCTTGTTATATTTTTATGCCACTTACATGTTGTTTTCTCTTAACTGTTTTCTCCATGTAGTAAAGAACTCAAGTTAGAGAATCAACAAACTAGATCATTTCATAAAGTTCTAATATGAGTACAATGAGGCATGTGTACCTGTAACATAAATTAAAAACTATCTGGAAGACTCGTTACACACAAATGTAGACTTTAAATGCATTTTTAAGCCAAATGCAGAAAGCCCCCCAGAGAGAACTTCGTGTGTCTCAGGAAAATAAAATTGAGGAACAACCTGGCAAAGGGTGATCATGAGTGGAGGATAAAGCACTGCAATAGCAGACATCACCAGAATGTTGTGTTTTGTAAATAGGAACCTTGGAAATAAAGGATGCTAAAGTTCTTAGGTCAATGTCAAAACCGTATGTTTGGTTTTAGATTCTGCAACTATCAAGAGACATTGAGAATACTGCCTGCACTCTTTTGTAAGCCCTGAAAAATTTACATTCATTATCACATGTGGTTTAATAATCACAAGTCTTTGAAGCGCATTTCATGATCTTTATTTTATACAAGAGGCAACCAAGGCTTTCTATCTCTTTACCTAGGATCCAGGATCCAAATTGAGTGATCTGCTCCTGCCTCTCAGTCACTCAGTTATGAGGAAGAGCTGAGAGCACAAGGACATGGAAGGACAAAGATTGCTTGACCTCAGTCCATTTGGATGAAGCAATCAGCCAGTTTGTGATGATTCTCTGACTTGGGTGCTACACCCAACCCTTCTAAACTGGGATTGTTCAAGATGAGGCTGGGAAGTTGCTGGTGTGAGTTGCTCTTGTTTGTTCTCTGTAACTGCTGTGTGTCTCAGTTCTACCCTGATCTTGCATGAAAATTTCCTTACAAGCTACCCCTTGAGATCCCAAAGGCATGACTCACTCGCCTTTCACTAGCCAGACCCACAATGATGACGATGTTAGAGGATCCAGTAGGTGTTTGGAGGAAGGTAAAAGGGGCATAACATTTCCTAGGTATTAAGTGGGGAAAGCAAATAATGTAATAAGTTGGCAGGAGAGGTTAAAGCAGTAAGGATTGTTTCTCTGTGGGAGAAGAGAAAGCTGAACTGTAGCTCCCAGAAGTACTTTCCACATCTGCTCTTAACCCACAGACCTCAAATAGCTCACATCCCTTTGTACTGAGAATGAAGAATGGATGAATTTAGACTTTTTCATGAAGAATTTAGTAAAAAGGAAGAATTTTCCAATAGTGATGAACATTTGATAGTCAGTTTGTAGAACATACTGTGGACATTTTTTTTTCAGAATACTTTTAAAAATGGGAAACTATCTTTTCTGTCCAGCACGTCTCAGGTAATCAGTTGACAAAGATTGTATGTGATGCAAAAGACCAGAACAGGAAATGATTCACCTTCAGAGCACCCTGGGACTGCATGGAATAGGCAGCACCTATTTCATAGTGCTGGGATACAAATCATGGCTAGGAATGAAAATCAATATAGGACCTAGTTTTCAGTACCTTCTTTTTGTCATAGCCATCTTTCATACAGGTGATTATGAAAGCTAGCACAATTTTGTTTCAAGACTTGGTGATCAGTAATACTTGGCTATCAAGTCACCATAATGAATATCTTTTAACCAGTTGATACGTGATCATGTCTGCTTCAAAATCATATGTAGTTTACAAAATCCAGATTGTAGCCATTATATTTTCTTTCTTGAGATGATTTTGCATTTTGCCCTTTTTTAGTGTCTTTCTTAATGTTGCCCTTCTGTAAAAATATTGTCCACGTCTATTACCTTAAATTATGCTTCTTATTATTCAAATAATAAGGATTTCTCTGTAAATTCTGTGTTCTTCCTTATAAATGCTCCTATCCATTCTGTTTAGATGCTTAATTTTATAGCATATCTTGATTTACTTTTAACATCTTTTTATCGTGTAACTCAGAATTTGAAACTTTTTTCACCATTCTAAGTTTTCTATGTTATGAGCTTAGCCAGATGCTACTCTTCTCTTTCTCTCTTACTCTCTAGGTTTTAAGCAACATTATCACAGGAATAAAGTCTGTTATAAAATCTGTTATGTCCCAGCAACATATAGCACATTTCTGTGTCTCAGTCTTGGCGTCGTGTGCCGGCTGCCTCACTGGAGGTTGTCATACAGAGTGTCATTCTGTAAAGTATGAACCTTCTGCTCCAGTAGGACTTCTCTACTCATTGCCTCTAAAAATACCTTTTGTAGGTTTGCACTCACTCCCATTCCTCCGAAGCACCAGCCTCTGGCTTGTGTTCTTCAAGACCCAGTTTCATTCCTACTTTTTCCCAGGGGTATTCTGATTGTCCCTGCTCTTTGAACTCCAAATCAAGTATCATGGTACTTTTCAATTTGCAGTAGCATGGACAGCTCCCCTTTGCTGCTGAATCGTGTTTATTCTATGTCTTCCTAGCTATATTACAAGTTAACATAAAGGCATATAGAAATGATAGTTGTGAATATCTGAATTCAATGTTAATTCTTAGACACACCAGTATGTCACACTGGGTATATATTTAACTTCTTTAAGCTTCCATTGTTCCCATTAATAAAAGAGGGTTTGTAACTTTTATGTGGAGTTGTTATGATGAGTAAATGAAATGTTTAGGTGTTTATCCCAATATCAGACACAGAGTAAATATTTATAAAATTGAAGGGTAAGCCAATGTATGAGTTTTTTAGCTCCTCTTAGAATGTGGAACACGGAGATTTTTAAAAGTAGAGAATTCATTAAAATATTTGCTAATAGAATGAAAATGCACAGCTCTTTAACAGCTCTTAGTGTATACAATTACATGGCCCTTAAATTATTTTGTAATGTACTATAAATAGATTTCTTGTATATTTCACAACTTGGTGTGCAGATACTAGATACACAAAAGTATATAAATAAACTTTCAATATGTGGAAAGGAAAAAGCAAGCCAGAGAAGCTGGATGTAGGCATGAGGAAAAAGGAGAGGGATTTTGTCTGAGTGTATTATGTTTAGTTTGATATTGCTCGGGACCTAGAGGACAGCTAAATAGTGCAAGTCCCTTAGTTCTCTTTCTATTTATGGAAAATATACTTATAGTTTAAGACTCAAACTAGTTTTACTTTATGCAATTTTCCTGATCCTCACCCATACCCCCTGTACCCAACACTTGTACTGGTCTTTGTCATATCATTAATTTTGTTGCTTGTAAATGAAAGTTGCACTTTAAATTTAATGGGAGATGGTTTTCTTCCCATTCTATTTGCTCTTTGAATCTAGTACTGTTATCAATATGAGTACAATTGAGTTTCTTTCTTTTTTTTTTTTTTTTGTCTTTTTGAGATAAGGTTTCACTAGGCAGTTCAGGCTGGCCTTGAACTAGCAGCAATTCTCCTGCCTCAGCCTCCAGAGTGGTGGGATCATAGGCATGCACCATTTCTTGACAAACCAATAAAATGTTTATGAATGCAATTTTAAGGTATAAAGATTTGTTCAAAATGTTATTATTTCTATATTAAAGTTTCTCTCATGGAAATTATTTGTAAATGTGGAGACTTTCACATAACAGAGAATGAGTCAGTTTAAACACATTCTAGTGCGTAGCCCTCACCTATCAACTGATATAATTAAGAATCATTGTCCAAACAAGAACATATGACTACAGAACTCAAGAAAAGCATTTACTGAATCAATTAGCCTACCCAGAAGATACTGTAAATTATGAAAGCATACACATTCAATTTGTTTTTGCTTTTAAGAGAAATAAGAAAGAACCTAGAAGTCAGGATGTGTAGTAACTATTCCAGCTGTAACACTGACAAGCTTCATTCCACGGGATTTGATTAACTATGTCTATGGCTTCCAGTGGATTTAAAACCCAAGGATTTTCTTACTGACATTCAAAGAGAACTCTTGCTTGTTTAATCTCACATGTTTTGATAGAGGATTAAAATCATTCTTGTGATTGAAGTCCAAGGTTTAGTGCCTTGGCAGTAAAGTTATTTCCCTTGCAGCATAACCTTCTCACAGACTGACAGTGACTTTTGCTGAGAGAGACTGCTGGTGATGTCTATTTACCTTGTGGATTCCAGAACCTGCATTTATTGTGAGAAAGCAGCATCTGACTTCCTTCCTGAGTCCTCTTCTGCACATGAATAAGGCATTTACTTTGCCAGCTGCTGTCTTCTCCCTTATAATCAGTCAGCGCCTCTTGTCTCAGCTGTGACAAGTTTCCACCGTCTGGGGAGTGAAGTTTCGTGATGTCTTGATGCTTCCGTTTGGGGGTCACAGGACTGGATGAGGACACTGAAGATGGTTAAGAGGCTGATACGCTAATTTGATCATTTAATCTTATGAAGAAGGACACCAGAAAGCTTTATTTTGAACGATATGGGAAAATCTTACCAGGCTTCATGACAACGCTCATGAAATTTTTATGTATGTTAAAATCTAACTCTCATTATTTTGCAGTTGTTTTACCTAACTCATTGCTACCTGATATTTACTTTTAAAATTTTGAAAACCTCTCCAATTAGGAAGACTTTTCAGAGAAGATGGCATTCATGTTGACATATGGTGGACAACAACCTCTGGTAGAAAAGCAGCTTTTCAGGTGATAGAAATGGCTAATTTAGCAGGATGGATGAGTTGGGGGTAGCCAGGAAGAGACAGACAGTCCTAGGCTGAAGAAGGTGAGAAAAGGAAAGTGAGAAGAGATAGAGCTGGAAAAGCTGAGCCTTAGCTCTCCTACAGCCTGAGAATTCAGGGGTGGGGACTAAATTCCATTGCAAGTATATTGGGCAGCAATTGGAGCTTTCTGTAAAGAAGCAACGGTATACCTGATTTACACCTTAACAGAACACTCTGAGTACTAGTTGTGAAATGAACTGTTACAAAATAAGAAAGGAAGCAGGGTCTGCTCAGGGGGCTAAGGTGGGTGCATAGGTGAGAGCTGATAGCTACTGGGTGTAGGGGATACTGTCAACGGTCCTCCCAGAGCCTCTTTTCCTGCTTGTGTACCAATTGCTCCACTGCTATGTGACTAGGTGTCTCTCAATCCCAGCTGCCCACTTCCTGAAAGCTGTCCTTCCTCTTCCTTATTGTGAACTTTAGTGGCTGATGGACTAGCTCCAAGGTGGAACCATGGTAGAATGTGCTCTAGGCTTTCCTCGTGGGACCACCCTGGAACTAATATTAGCTGAGAATACCTTACTGCATAGCTTTCCCTCCTGTCCTTTCCTGAATCTCTGGCTCCTCTTCTCCTCAATACATTTTTTAAATAAGAATATTCACCTTATAAAAGAATATTCATCATAAAAAGACTCCTTTTTATGGAATGTGGCAGAGGTTGAGTTAGATTAGAGAGAATGGATTCAGAATCCTCTAGAGATAGGGTCTACAGGAATGGAACCAGCATGTGGGAAAAACACAGAAATTAGAAGTTCCTAGGAGCCGGCCACTGTGGGTCACAGTTATAGTCCCAGTTTCAAGGGCTGAATGAGGGGGAGCACTGGGGCCCAGGAGTTCAGGATGAGCCTGGGCAGCGCAGCAAGGTTCCATCTCAGAAAACAAACACCAGAAAAGCAAACTAATTCCTAAATTTTGTTGAAAGACAAGGATTTATTTTTTAGAAACTTGGCAAATAAACCCAATATTTTCTTAGACAAGATACATGGAAGGAGAAAAAGTGGGGAAGAGAAAGTTCATTCCAGATATGTTAGGACTGAGATTTAACATGTTTATGAATGGCTGCTTTGGGTAGGCAAATTAATATTCCCGTCCACGGCTCCAAAGGATAGGTCAGCCTGAAGATGCATGTTCCAGTTTCCTCTCTGAAGCATGGAAGTTTTGAGTGAGTTTTCTAATTTATTAAGAAAGCATTGTCTCTCTCAGTGTCAGTCCGTCCATCTGTCCGTCCATCTGTCTGTCTGTCTCTGTCTCCTCGATGACCCTGAATCTGGAATGTATACATTCACCATCTACTGAGTCTCTGTCCTAAGAAAAGATGTAAAATGGTTGGAACCTCCTCTTTGTTCACTCTAAGTTCCTAAAAGGATTGAACCACAGGGCCGACCATCTCTTCTGCATCACAAAAAGCGCTTAAACTTGAGCCCAGGAAGCCTGGCTCTTTGCAAACTCATTGAGCAAGGGGCTAGAAGGAGTATGAACAAAGCCTGAACATCATTTGAGCATAACTCTCAATAGAAAATACTGTGAGTAAAACTTGTTTAAGCAGTTTCTTTGGTGCTATGAACATTGTGTCTTATGGAAGTTAAAATAAAGTACACTTGGTCCAAGGAGGGTAAAAAATATGAATGTTGCTTAATCTTAAAATAGTTGCATAATGTAAAAATAGTTAACATTTATAGAGACCTTATGTCTTCATTTTCTTCTTTAATCTTCGCTACAAATTTGTTGTCTCATCAAGTAATAACTACCTCTATTTAAAAAGAACACTAAAGCCTAATAAAATAAGAAACTGCCCCAAAATTGTGAGAGCTAGTATTTGAACTCAGATGGGTCTGTCCCTGAAGCTTATGGCTCCTAATTACTTACCACCACCACCACCATCTTTTATGTTTAGGACATTGGTAAATTTCTGAATACTATTCATTCTCCCTTTCTCTTTGCTCAAAACTACCCAATTTTTGTTGGAGATGACTGAATAGCCAAAACACCTACCTTCCTAGACTCCTTTAAGGATAAAGAAGTTTATGACCCTGTTCTATAAGATGAGATTTAAGCCAGAGTTACGGTTATGGGAAAGTCAGATTGCAGATGTACCTTTTAAGCCTGTTTGTTCTGTCTCCTTTCTTTAGGCCAGTCCATGGACTAAGCCCAGAGCTGCAAAGTGCCATGTTGTAACAGTAAGGAGCAAACATGAGAATGGAGCTTCCATACACAGGCAGGAGGAGTAAATGACGCAATATCCAGAGACCCGATAGCATCACCAATCTGCAAACCAGTCCTGTACTTTCCATCCTTGATGTTTTCTTATATGAGAAAACTGAACCACTACCTGATAAATCACTATTGCACTAGGTTTCTGCTGTTGTAGAGGAACACATTCACAATGCTTTTGTGGACTGTTTATTTCCACAAAAGTCATGTATTGAAATCCTTACAGCTGTGTAGCTGTATTTGGAGATGAGGCCTTCAAATTTTAATTAAGGTTAAAAAGGGTCATAAAGTTGGAACCCAGTGCAATAAGATTAGCATCCTTTGAAGAAGCCACACCAGTGAGCTTGCACACTCTCTCTGAGAGCCTGAACCAAGGAAAGGCCATGTGAGGACCATGAGAAGCGGCCAACTGCAGGCCAGGATAAGGGACCTTATCACCCCTCCACTCAGCTTGAAACTTATTCTTGGACTTCCCAGCATCCATAACTGTGAGAAAATAGATTTCTGGTTGTATAAAACACCTACTTTATCATATTTTTATAGATGGCCAAGAAAACTAACCCAATACTCTATAATTGGCTCTACTTGCAAGTTCTGCATTCATGGATTCAACCAATCACAGATTGAAAATATACAGAAAATAATGCCAAGAAGTTCCAAACAGAAAAACTTGAAATTTCCAGACACATAGCACTATCTTGAATCCATGCAAGTGAAGGGGTGCATAGGAGCCCTACTATAGTCCCCTGTTCTTTCACAGATCCTCAGTCTCTCCACAGCACTGGGGATTGGAGCCTTGCGGCCTCCTGTCACCTGTGTTCATTACTTACGTGTTGTGATGCTTCATTTCCATGAAAATGTACCTCCTAAAATCCTCACTCCCTAAAGAGGCTTCTAAAAAAGCAATTAAGTGGTCAAAGAAGTCTCTCAAAGACTGAGAGGGGAATGTAAAGAGTTACTTGTCAAGAAAAGAATCTTAGTTCTTGTGAAAGGTAGCATGATGATGTTTGCCTTGGTATGAACGTGTACTCGGTATGATTGCTCCCTAAACAATAAAGTATAACAACAATTAGATTTTATTTATTTTATGTTAGGTACATACATGATGTAGAGATCCATAGAGGATCCCCAAGAATGTGCACAGGTTATATGCAAACACTATACCATTGTACCCAAGGAACTTGAGCACAAGATTTTGGTATCTGTGGGGGGTTCTGTAATGAATTCCCTGGAGATACCAAAGGAAACCTCTACATAACATTTCACAATAAAATTCCCAGGATGAAAGCCAGAAGTGTTGACTGCCTCTAACTAACAGTGTCTTGTGCTGTTTTCTCATTCCATCTTCTTGGCTAATGTCACAATGTGGGGATCATACTAGGAAATCTTTCAGATTCCTTAAGGCATAAGCATTTGGTGATTCTAGAACAATATGAATCAGCACTTTCATTATCTAGAGCTTCATGTCAAAACATTTTCTATATTCCTGGGACTCAAAGTAGACATCTGCTTAACAGATTTTTTTCAACAGCTTTTTCTTTTCCCAATCTGATCTCTTTTACAAGTATATTACTGTAGGGGAAGAGAATCCATTTGTTGTGCAATCATTTAAAATGTATCTTCCCAGCAGACTCAATTTTACCAATATTCACTTTTAGTATGCAGTCCCTGAAAAGCAGGGAAAAAGACCCCACCTCCAAAAACAGCCAATACATGAGAAAACAAGGCCACTTACAGAACAAGCTCTCCAGGTGAACCTGCACTAATAGAAAGACATACTGCCCAGCAGTGCTGGACTGACGTTCAGCAGCAGCCAGCTGTTCCTTTATCCATCCAAGTAGCTACTTTTAGCCACCTCTGGCTCAGTAGAATTAACCCAACCCTATTACTAAGCTCTTAGTCTCCCATTTAACCTGACTTTTTTTAAATCTTTGGCATTATCAGTAAAAAATGTAACTTAATCAAATCAAAATAGATTTCACTCTAGGTCAAAAGATAGTTAGGGTATAGAGAAAAACGTTATCTTTTACTCAAAGGACATGAGTACCTCTTGCAATAAGTGTAGTGAACTAAAAAGCCCTTGGATTTTGTCCTGTGAAACTAACCTGGGCTTGCTGTTGCCACATTAAACCTGTGATTGAGTGTGAGTATCAGATCTGCACAGGTCCAATTTCCTTCTCTGTAAAGTGAAGAGGTTGCTCTGGGAAATCCTTGAGTCTCTTATTATGGGTCATTAAGTCAAACCCAGGTTTTCTGCAGCATGGCAAGAAAGGGTCAACTACACCTGTTCGTATTACAAAGCACTCCTGTGACTTATATTTCACCTGGATTCAGATAACACAAAAGAGTTTTCGCATGGCTTTACCTGAGCTCTCACAGTAAGCAACTTTTGTTGCACTGGGTCATGGGGAGAAACAGGACTCTGGGCCCAGGGAGGCCTACACTTAAATTCTGACACCCCATTGTTCTACCTGTGTGACTTTGTGCAAGTCAGGTAACTTCTCTGTGCTCTGCTTCCCTTATCTGTGAAATGTAGGAACTTAGCACATGGAGATTGCCATTATTTTAATGTATGCACATATCAGAATTTTCATGCATTTGTGGCAGATAAGAGCTTGTTATTATTTACAACAAGTAACATACAGGAACTTATAATTATTTATTTAGGCAGCATCATGAGCTCCATGTGCTAACTTCCATAAAAATGCTCTTCTATCATTATCTACCCTTCACATATAATAAAGCTGAAATGGGAAGAGGTTGCTGCTTTTCCCACATGCGTGAATGGGAGGAAAGGAACACAGCCCAGGCGGCCAGTCTCCAGAATCCGCGGTCTTATTCAGTACGCTATAGCAGAATGAGACACATGATGCTGAGCCTGCAAGGGTGAGTCAGATGGGTCAGGGAGACTGGGAAGAGGGTGACAGCCTGTATCTATGTGTGATGCTGAGCTAGGCAGAGTCAGGAAGTGCCAAGAACACAGCCACGTAAATGTCACTGGCATCTTATCTGCGCCTCAGGCCAGGGTGCTCAGGATAAGCTTTACATACGATGTGATTACAAGTGCTGGCAAAAACCCGCTCACCAATACCTGAAATCTCAGTTAGCAAAACATTACTTTTCTCTTTCTCCTGCAAAAGGGAAATGACCCTGGGAGAGTTCACTGATTAAAGCCCTGGCATGCTAACCCCACTTGGATCCAGCTCTTCTGGAAAGCAGGAGGCAGCTAGAGGCATCAGGGTGCCTTGGAGGTGAGAGGTCACAGAGCACAGCACTGCCTTAAAGGTACAATCGTCAATCGCACCACATGGCTGGGTCCCAGGTGCTTTCTCTTGATTATCCCTAGGTTACTTACAAATACCATCTGATGGTGAGTTATCCCTGCATTCTGTTATTTAAGTAGAAATTGCTTTCTTTAATATCCCTTCATCTATATTTAGGCTCATTTTCTCTATGAATTAATGTGACATATAATTTAGTTAATAACCCATAAATGAGAATGAGCCAATGTCTACTTTTCAATTTGGAATTAAATCATCATGAATTTTCACTAATTTAAAAAAATGAAAAAGAAATAAACATTATTCAGGAGAAACATTTTAGATAAGCCTGATCTGTGATGAATGAATCATTTTTAGGACTAGATCTCCTCCAAGGTTCTTTCTAGTCCCAAGAGTGTTAAACTGACAAGCCATACAGGCATTGTTAATGTAGCCATTCCAGTGACATCCTGCCAACCTCAGTGAATGTCAGATAACAGCCTCCGATATCTCTGGCTCATTACAGAGGGATAACAGCACAAATGGAGAAACTCAAATAACCCAGTCTCGGGTTTTCCCACTACCACCACAGGACGTAGACTGAAACATGTTACGTCTGCTCTGATTTGGATATGGGTTGAGTGTACCCCACCCAGTCACTATGTGAGCACTTATTCCCCATTGTCAAGTACTAAACCAAATACTGTGTTCAGAGGTGGGGCCTTTGGGAAGTAATTCATGTCAGATAAGGTCATGATAAGCACGGTCATGATAATTCAGGTCAGATAAGGTCAAATAAGCATGGCAGAGTCCTCAAGATTGAATTTTGATGGCTTTATAAGAAGAGGAAGATAGACCAGAGTATACACACACTTTCTCTCTGTCTATTGTCATGTGATATCCTGCACCACCTTAGAACACTGCCAGCAAGAAGACTAGCAGTAGATACAGGCCCTTGACCTTACACTTCCAGAGCCATGAGCAAAACAAACCTCTTGCTTTATAAAGTTATTTAGCTTTAGGTATTTTGTTATAGTGGCAAAATACTGTTCTTATCTCTCATAGAAGTTGGAAGTTCACTCTCAGAAGGGAAGCGAGGCAAGAGGCGAGGCAGCTGAAACATCCAAAGACTCGGGGAATATTCTGGGAAAACACGCTATCCATGCAAATCACCACTTCTTGAGAAACTAACTGGTGTGTCACTGGGTGAGCAAAGCAGCTAAGGTGTTTTGTTCTTTTTTTTAATCAAAGTGCTTTTCAAGAGTGGCTTTCTTCCTTTAAAATGTAAACCTATCAATAAACCAATAGAAATTATTAGTACAAGGAACAGTTAATGTTTAATTGTTTGATCAACCTTGCATACCTATAGCAGGTAATCTGAGCAACTACTCTGAAGACAACAATGAGTAATACAACCATTGTTTCCTATCATCTCATTTTGAAACTCTATATCATTTTCATAGTTTTGTGTCATTTTGTTTTTGTCTTTTAGTTATTTTGTTTTTGTTCTTTTCTCTTTAAAATAATAAAAAAATTGAAAAAAATGTAAACCTATTTCTGTTTTTCAGACCCTATTTTCAAAACAGACTAACACAGAAAACCCTATTAATCGCGTGATCTCTTTGTTGTTCAGTGTCTCTGAGCAGGCACATGGCTAAGGAGAGCTAGCTCTAGGAGTAGGACAAATAATAGAAGAGAGTCCATGTGATCGAGAAAACCATAGGTGTCCAGAAGAGTCAGACCCGCAACAGGATGGTGACAAATGCATGTTGGATGCTGGGGCTCAGGCCAGAGTAGGGAGTGCCCACTCCAAGGTAAAGGATGGGATAAACTGCCCCCAGGAAAGAGCACCTGCGTAACGTTTTTAAAGATGGTGAGTCTTTTGATTGTGAAGGATCAGAAAGTAAGGGAATCAAAACCATAGCTTTGCCATGGCTCCCTGGAGCCTCTCTAACATTGGAGTGTTTACTGATCTTTGCAATTAATGAAAAAGTAAGAGGAACAGAAAAACAACAAAATGTATGACAATTCTAAATACACGCATGTATAGGAACACTTGGACCTACCTACATGTGTGATATTTGAAAGCGCTGGATTTAATTTAGGCAAATTTTATATGCTCTTTAATGGTAAACACACTTTATTTTACTATACTTGTTTCTCTATAACCCAACTCCTTCTTCAGGGTCAGTTGAATCTGTCCATTAACATTGCTTTCATCCAGGTCTTCATTACTTCTCATGACTATTGCAACATCCTTTGATGGGATCTCCCCATATCACTTTTTCCTGTCCAATCCACTTTCAAACTAGAAATCATAGTTAGCTTAAATATAATTGGACCAGTTCACTGACTGCTCAGACCCTCCGAGAAAGTAAAACCTCTGACAGAATAAAAGCCCAAACACCTTTATGGCTTGAAATGTCCTCTGACCTCCAGCCTTACATCTGGTTACATTGTCAGGTCATTTTTGCAGCCACATTGGACTTTATTTTCAAATGTGCAAGTTCTTTTCTTGCTCAGAACCTTCACTTGTTGGCTTCCCACTGCCTTTTCCAGGCTTACTACCATGAATCAGCCAGTTCAACCTCTCAGCTTCACCCTGCATTCAAGGAGATCTTCCCTGAATCTACACTATATAAAGGGGCTTCCAACTCAGTTCCATCTCTCAACTCTTTATTCCCTTTCTAACACTTGCAGTCACCTATGATAAACATATAACCATGCATTTATTATGTGGCTTTTTGTGTAATGTCCATATATCTCATTCCTATATAAACTGCCTGGAGGTCAGAGCCATATCTGTATCACCTTTGTCCATCCGAGTCAGCACAGTGCCTAGGCAATGTAGCAACTCAACCATGCTGAATAGATGCATAAATTCACTCACAAGTAATTTCTGATTATTTGCAGCAGTATTGTATTAGTAGTCTGCCTAATGAACTCTTTGACCTAATAGAGTGTCATTGTATAGTCATTCCTCCTTATCATGGGGATTGGATCCAGGATCCTCTGTGCATACTAAAATCCAAAAATACATAAGCTCTTTATATAAACCAGTTTATTATTTGCATATAACTTATACATATCCTCCTATGTATGCTACCTGTAAGAGATACCCAGCATGATGTAAAAGCTATGTATATGGTTGTTATAATGCATTGTCTAGGAGATAATGACAAGGTATCTTTTTTTTAATATTTTTAAGCCAAGGATGTGGAATCTGTGGCTGTGGAGAGCCAAATGAATTGACTTTCAGGAAAGGTGTGTCACTGACCTTTTACAGTCTCTGCAAGTGGTAGTATCTATGTATAGACTTTCTGCATTTATATACAAAATATCATTTATGCAAAATTAATAATGTTAAACCCTCAGAGACCTTAGTGATTACTGTGTCTAAAACTCTCATTTTATATCTGAGGGTCAGAAAATTAAAGAAGCCTGCTAAAAATCACAAATGAAGTTAGTGGCAGCATCACACTGGAACCCGGGGCTCCTCATTTTGGAGATAACACTCTTCCACCACATTAGCACATAAAAAACTTGAATTATCATTCAGAATTCTATACAAAAAGAGAAATATTGGAGGAAAAAACGGGCTTGAAATCTGCCTTGAGATGAAAACACTGTGGGACAGTACAAATTCATCTTCAGCCGCCGCTCAATGAAATAATCAATGAAATGTATGTGAGCCCTTAGCACCCAATCTTAGATGATTAAATAGGTTCTTACAGAGGTGCACAGTTTAAGTTTTCTACCTCCTGAAATATGCAATCCTTTAACAACTATTGTGGAGAAACTTTCTTCTAGGGACAAAAAATTAGGCCTTGGAAGACATAGAGCCTACTAGAATCTTCCAGTTTACTACACTTAGGAGAACCAGAGAACAGAAAAAACTTCAATTATCAGTGGCCAAAAATGCTAATTCCACTCTAAGAAGAATACTTTCGAAAGGAATTTGTAATACAATAATGGCAAAGAGGCTATTGTGCACATGTTTATATTCCTCTTAAAACTGTAAGAAGCTTCAAAGAAAAGAGAATCCTACAGTATTATCACTCTGTACCGTAATGCTAGCTAAACTCAGATAAAAGCTCTTTCTTCCTAATATTGAACTGCTAGTCTACAGCCATTCCACCCTGACCACGCCTGATCTCATCTGAACTGCTAGGGCATTCGTTGCACCCTTCCTTAGATTCCTCTTGGTGAAATTGATGACTTAATATAGAAAATAATACTCCCTGAATTTTACCTTCTGGATACACCATATAATTTTATTATCAATAAAATATGATAAAGAGTGAGTTCACTGAGTTGAAGAAACAATATTATCACAAAGGTTTCTTGAAACCTTAACAGTGTTGGGCTCTAGTTACCATGATACTTTAAATAGTAATACATTAAAAACATAAAATCAAACCATTTGACCAGTTCGCAACTGTTTGCCATGCACTTTCTCTTGGCTGTCTAACATCCTCTACCTACTTCTGTTAAGAAATTTTATTTCACCATTTACTTTCAGGAAGTCCATGAATAAGTTATAAGTGCATTGGCTGAAACAATTCCTCAAAAGTTATTTGTCTTTTCCAAATAAGGAAGGAAAGAGAGAGAGGAGGGAGGAGAAAAGGAGGAAGGAACTGTAGGAATAGGAAGAAAGGAGATGGAAAATTAAGAAATTAAGCTTCAGAAAATAGTAGGAATAAAATTGAACATTTTTTAAACCAAGTGTCAAGATCTCAAGCAATACCTATGTAGTCTGAAACTCTACCATGCTGGAGTTCTCAGTGATTTACAGTTCTAGTGATGATCTTATGCAGACATTGAGGGCGAGGCCAAGAATTCGCACCTAGAATTTTTTTTCTATAATTACTTTACTATAGCTAAAACATCTGAAATCTCAGTCTGATGACTAAAAATGTTTAGGTTGCAAAAGAAATGCCTTTGGCCTGAGTGATCTTTTTGTTCTGGACAGAAAAAATAAAAAGATCAAAACAATCCAAATATCTTGGCATCTTTGACTCTGCCTTAGGAGTCCAGGCTTAGCCAAATGTGATTCTGAGCTGATAACTTCAGTCTCTGGGGACTCAGGCAGCTCCACTTCCACAGACTGCAGAGAGCATACTGGGCATTTCCCACCGCAGAAAAGACCTCTACACTGTGCAGATCTTAGGGCCACAGAGGGATTGCCAGGGCTAGAGTCTGGGACCTTGAACAGCACACAGCTGTCATCAGAACTTGACCTTTTATCTCCAGTAGACACAGAACAGCCTAGCTTACCTAAGAACTCAGTTTGATGCCCAGTTGAAGGTGAGCCAGAGGTCACAAATCCATGCCATCACCACAAGTTATCCTGTGAATTCGCTATGTGGACTCTAGGAACACCTCTAAGGGAGACTGTGGCTTTGTCTCACCCACAAATTCTTCACAGAAGGCTTAACATGCAACAGACACTTGGTGGTGTGCTATAGAATAATTGAAATTGATTTCCTCACCACAAACACCCTTACATGCACCCATGGGAATCCTTTGTCTTATTTAATGAAACACAGCACATCAAGAAGAGACCATATATCCTCCCTAATGAGTCCTCCCTGCTTTGAAACCAGTCACTGTTTTGAGGTTGCTTAATGCCCATATATCTTATATCCTGTGAAATGCAAGCTCCTGGAATGCAGGGATATTAACCTTCTATTCTCTTTCCTGCCCTGCTCAGATATTGCTGATTGGTTAAATATTAAAAGATGAAAAAAGAAAACTTCCAGTAAAATACCTAAATATTTAATCACCAAAATAAATTTAAAAGAAATTTGTATCCCAAGTCTGTCATTTTTAGGACTGTGTGTATCAACTGCTTGAAATGTTACATTTACTTGAAAGTATCAGATGACAAACAGTCTACAAGAACATTCTGAAAATGTACTCAATTTTGGGGGAATACACCTAAACACACAAGGGCAGTGGTGGCGAAACTGTGCCATACATGTTTTTTTTCTTTTGAGACAAAAGATGTTAACATAGACTTGTTTTTTTCTAAGCCAAACCTCAATATTCAGGTTTAATTGCAGTGTTGGTGCTTTGTGATAAATAAATGCATTTTGTGTTGCAGCAATTTGAGCACTCTTTCTACAAAAGATTTACCGTCACTGCTAGGATAACAAAAGAGAAATGAACCATTTAATAGCTGAGGCTTCTTACAGATTTTAACATGGTCTGATTTTATAATGGAAGCATGAGGGTTAGCAAAGGATGCTGGGATGAAAAAATGGAATGGTCAGAGGGAACAAAAATAGGAAGATCTTGTGAATTTTTATCTTTAGAGAAAAGCCAAACCTCCATTATACTATTTTTATTAGATTAATTATGTAGCAAACATCACACATTCATTGTGCCTGAAATTCAAAGCAACATTTCTGAAAATTTTCCCAAACTTTTTTCTCAGAAAGGCTTTAAATTTGCATAGCAAATGTATAACCCACACAGCATTTCTGTGTAATGTTCTTGTTGTGAAAACAATTCTGCAAGGAAGGACTAAGGTATGGTCTCTAAGGATACGGACTCAAATCATAGCTCCATCTTTGGTCAGCCTTATTCTTGGTGCAATAGGATCTCCACGCCACATGTCCGTCATAACACTCCCTACCTCAGACTTCTGTGGTGGGGAATTAAACGAGGTAATACATGGATGCGCATCTCTTACAATTGCTACATAGTGAGTACTCTTGATAAACGTCTCCAGCTATTACCCTTGTAGCAGATTTTATTTCTGCACAGGGCCAGAGCAGAATATACCACTGCATGCATTTTTTTCTACAGTGTGATATTATTCCTCCTACATCAAAAAACGGAGTGCCCCTTCCCTCTCAATCATGGTGATCCTGTGACTAGGACCAAAGTGACCCTAGATGACATCTAAAGCCAAGTAACAGATATGACATGGTTTTGCCTGGACACCTAGAGATACTTGCCCTTGAAAAACAACCTCCATGCCAGGAAGAAGTGAAGCAACACATAAAGAGGCCATGTACAGCCACTCCAGCTACTGCCTGAGCTCCCAGCTCACTGCCAGCTTTGACCACCAGACAGGTGCATAAATTAACTCCATGAGTAAAGCTGATTCCCACCCTCAGCCACTGGGCCAGCCCAGCTCACTTGGGGTAGAGCAGACCCGCCATTTCTCCCTACCCCTGTCCAAATTAAAGATTCATGAGAAAAGTGAATGTGATAATTTCGAGCCACTTGATTGGAGGATAGTTTGCTACATATCAGTAGACAACCAGAAAAATCCTTAATACCATGATTTTACAAATGAAGGGACTAAAGCTCAAGGACAATAAATTTGGTCAAAGTTTACACAGCTATTAAGAAGCACAAGAGAACTCGAACTCAGATGTTTTTATTCAAATCATGTGCTTTACACAATCTGAATTTTGGAAAGTTGCCTGAATGGATAATGAACGCTCCGAGAGCATACTAGCTCATGAGCCTGACTCAGGGTAGTGTTGTGTGTGGGTCTATTGCATCCCATCTCTGATCATTTGAGCCAGGTGGTCCTTCCACCCTCCCGTCTTAGGAGCAAACACCAGCTATGGCCAACAATGACGTACGCCCCGTCTCAGTCACTTCCTCATCACTGGGAACTACAGCTACTCCCACAACTTAAAAGAGACCCACAGTTTAGTCCATATGTGGCTGGCCTCAAGGTAGGAAGGCGTGGTGGAAGGGTCTGGTTGAAGAAAGCGGCTCACCTCATGGCAGTCAGGAAGCAGAGAGTGAAGGGAAGAGCCAAGGAGGGAGGTGCACCTTCCAGGCCACGTCCCCAGTGACTGCCTCTGCCACCCAGATCCACATCCCAGCATCAGTTGGCTGTAAACCCTCATAATCCAACCACTTTCCAGACACATGAGGGCTTTGGGGCCACTTGAGATCTGAACCGTGACACCCCTAGCCCCAAAATAGTTTCTGAACACATTCCTCGCTTGTGAGAAGGAATTCTGGCTTCTGTTTCTAGTGTCCTCTCTTCTAGTGTCCTTTGGCTACCAGCTTCAACTGCGACTTCTGAATCTGGACTAGTTGTGTAATAAAAACATGCCGCTGAAACGTCCATCACCTGAAGAGTCTGCTAAGTAGCAATTCCTCTCCTAGTCTTGGCCTGAAGAGTCTTTGGTTCAGCCTCATTTTTCCCATTCCTGTCTTCACCATTTCTCTCCATGGAAATGAATGCAGTCAGCACCCTGTATCTACAGTTCTGTACTCGAGGGTTCAACTTGCTACAGACAGAGAATAGTAGAAAATACTATTTGCATCTACACTGAATAAGTGCAGGCTTTCTTCTTTGTCATTGTTCCCAAAACAACACAGTATAACTATGGCACTAACAGCATTTACACTGTATTGGGAATTATAAGGAATCTGTAAATGACAAAATACAAAGCACAACATGTGTAAGTTATATGCAAACAGCACAGTCTTTCACATAAGGAATTTGAGTGGTTTCAGATTTTGGTATGTGAAGGGTGTCTTGAAGCCAAATTCCTCCAGGCATCAATGGAGGACTGACTAGAAAACCACACTCAGCTACATAATGCTGTGAACTATAACTATACTTCTAAAGGAAAACTAATATTAGCTCCTAGGCCAAGGCAAATTTAACACAAGGTTAATAAACTTTAAGCTTCAGAGTTAGTCACTTATACAGGTCTCTTCCAAAACCCGAGGAAAGGTCCTAGCAATGCAACTATGAAAATGTTTTCTTATTATATTGCCAAGCACAACGTAATGTTTGCATTCTTCTTCATAAAAGCTTTGCAGATCAGAACCAACCTTGAATCTGTCCCTACTCCTGAGAGTAGCTTTACAGAAATGGATCACACAAAACTATTAACTGCAATTTCAATTCGAGCAGTTGTGTTGGCTTAAGGTCTTAAAACAATTTGGAAGAAGTGAATTTGAAAGTTCCTTTACAGTGAATTAAAAACTTTCTTCAATAGTATATTCATCAGAGCCTCTCAAATTAATGAATAAAATTAGAATTTCCTTGACTAAACAGACAAGAGAATCTTTCTGCTCTCCTTTAATGTTTATAAATGGAAATGATATGACAAAACTAATGAGACAATTTAGAAAAACAATTAAACACTTGAAACTTGCTTATAATAAATCATTTTTAAATGATATAATTGTTTAATTAAATAATGTTTTATATTGAAATGCAGTTATTTTAGAAAACGAGTTTGGCTCCATTTTGAGCCAAAGAAATAAATGAATTTTCTAAAAACTTCAACTATATACACAGCATATTAAAATATTCATACATTTCTGTGCTAATATTCATGAGACAAAAAGATATAGGAAAGTGATGTATCAAAATATTATAGTGAATATTTCTTAGAGATAAAATTATAGTTGCCTTTTCTTTCTTTTTTATATTTCTCTTCTTTAGAAATATTAGGGATTGAACATCACTGTGTTTATAAACACAAAAGGTAAATATTAACAAAGAATATCTCACTATATTCCATAAACTGTTCTTGAGCTATTGAACTCAAGTGATCCTCCTCCCTCCGCCTCCTGAGTAGTTGAAGCTACAGATATCCACCACCATACACAGTCTAGAATGCTTTTTTCCAAATGCTGATCCAAATAGTTCCTTTTAGATCATGCTTCATTTATACTAATTCAGTTTGCTCCACAATTTACATCACCTTTTGATCCTTTTCTTATAAGAAATCTCACTAAATGTCCACCCAAAAATATAAGACAGCAACATTTTTTAAATTTAAAAATATTTCTCTCTTGGCTATAACCAGAAATGAATAGGAATATATTACTTCTTCAGAATAAAAAGAAGTACATTGAAAACAAAAATGTAATTAGAAAACAATCTGAATTTCAAACAGATAAGTTACTACTCTGATCAGTGAAAGTAAATCATGGATTTCCTTATAAATTCTATTTTCCTTTCTGTTGTCTTTAAACAATTTCAGAATAGTTTGTTTCCTCGAAGAACCAGATGATGAAATGAAGGAACCCAAGCAAGTGAACTAGAAAAATGTATGCAAATTTGATAAACACTCACATAAACAGCAACTCATGATGAAGGAAATGAGGAGGGCCAAATAAAAGAGACCACTTCATGTGACAAAGACAAAGTTACGTTAGCCTCAGATAGTCTCAGAATACGGAGCTATATTCTCAATTCATAAATTACACTTTCAGTCTAGGAATAAAATGATGATGGTCAGAAGGAAAAACGTAATGAAAGGAAAAGAGAAAGGAAGGAGAGGAGAGGAGGAATAGGAAAGGAAGGAAGAGGAGTAAAAGAAGGAAAAGAAGGGAAGTAGGGGAGCAGAGGAGGAGAAAAGTATTGCTATGATCTAATACCAGCCACATCCCCTTCAAAAATGGCTGAAAAATGCCTAGAAAGTAGAGAAAACAAAAAGTCATATGTAATAATTTAATTAACATGCAATTATCCTGTGCATGTGTGATTTCACAGAGTAAAAATCAATTAAAGATAAAGTGATGATAGCTCTTGTGGAATGGCAGGGGTAAAGACATATCTTTGCCTACTCCTTCCACTCTTAGAGAAAATATGAATAGATTTCAGTCTAATTCCAGGCTCCATAACTGGACAAGTGGCAGCATCTGCAAAAATATAAAGACTAGTCTGGATCATTCTTAAAGTTCAGACCTATTTGGAGTGAAAGCAAGTTACATCAATAGTAAAGAAGTATTATAAGTGTTTATTAATCACATAAATGATGTCTTTGGCATTATATAGCTACCATAATTTTACTTAACAGTTTTGTCATATTTAAATGATGAGTTGAGATTTTTCAATTTCCTTATTTCAAGAAATCTAAACAATTTTCCTCTGCCAGATTCTGTGGTCATTGATGTTAACCCAAAGAAATTCACTGTAGTAGATTATTAAAATTATCAATGACCACATATGAATTGATAAAAGATAGGGGAGTGTTGAAAGGATAAAATGTTCTGCATATTTCTATTCATGAACAGTATCATTTAACTATTTTGTTTTTTCAAAATTTTTATTGTAGTAGAGCTAATTCTTATGCCACAGAAATCAAGTTGACACATAGATCACTTTTTATGGCTAAAAAATAATATGGACAAAAATATGGATTTATTAGTAAATGTGATATAGATAGTAAGTTCATATTTACTAATGTATTATAGTATTCAGTGTCATGTAAGGGATAAGGAAAATGATCAATAGAATGATATATCTGGAAAAACTACCCATTTATTAGATTCAGGAACCATCTTAAATTCAGTGCAAACATTTCATGTCTTTTTCAAAATATGCAATGAAACACTTCTTACATATAACACCAGTCTTGAACCAAATTACAAAATCATAAAAAGTATTTTAAGTGGTGCTATGAAGTCTCCAGTGTTCCATATTTAAATCAATTTGTTTTTCTTAAAAGTATAACTTCATAAAGCATCATGTTGTTTAAAGTCACTTACTAATTAAAACTCTTCTAAGCATTTTAATATGCAAAGTGAGAACAATAATGTTGAATTTGCATGTTTATAAAGATATAGAAAAATGTATATCAGGCATCTAGCAATAGACTCAGCACATAATTATTCTGAAACAGTTATCAAAAGTTTAAATAAAAAGAAAAATGATGAGTGTTATAAACAAACTCTGATGGTCCTCAGAGGCAAGAAACTTTTATTGCTAATGCTAAAAACTGAGTCTTTCTGCTTTGTAGTGGATCTGAGCATATGTGTCCAGCTTTCCTGCTTTCCCTGATGCCACTCAAATGACAGAAAAGATGTAAAAATGAGAATGAATCCTTGGTAACATGAGAAACCTAGGAACGGTGCCAGCTGCAGACCAGAACAGTGGGAAATTTCTGAAAGATATGAGGCAGATGGGACAGATTGATGATAAAATCTAATAAAGCTGAACCTGTAGCACCAAAGAAACATGAAGGAGGCTGCTAGAGAAGTGTTGTTCTCTGAATTTATGAAGGACACCAAGGTCAAAGACAGCAGTTACAAAATTGGGTAGTCATGATGAGCTGCAGAACTGCTGTACCACTGGTTGAGTTCCATGAGCCTCCTGACTAGAACTCTCTAAATTAAATGAAGACTCCCACACAACTAGAAGTTGTGATGAGGCCACAGGAAAGCACCTCCGTGGTGTTCCAGGCAACATGTAGTCCTCGTGAACAAGCAGCCTCTGTATCCATCAAGCAAACACTCTTGATCACCTAGAAACAATCCTCATAGTCAGAAATAGTCACTCTTCTCCTCAAAACCTCCTTTATAAAAAGAATCAAAAATCACCCACTGAGGGAATTGTATTCACCTTTGCTGGGAAGCCCATCTCTAACTATTATTACTTCCCAAACTCAACCCTCAGTTAGAGATATAAATACATTCCACAAAATCCAAAAATGTGCAAATTGATATTAGATTAAAACAAGAAATAATATTTGAGAAATTAATCTTCATAGAAGCAATCTCACAGAACTTGGAAATAAATATAATTAGAATTCTGAGACTTGCAAAGATGTTCCATCCACAACAGTTCAGGAGGCTGCTATAAAAAAATAAGCAGTTTGATATCCTTAAATGAAAACTAGGATTATTGAAATGAGAAATTCAAATGGAAACTTGATTAGACTGCTTTCTTATTGCTGAGATGAAGTACCTGACGCTCACAACTTAAAGCAGGAGAGGTTTTGGGGTTCATGGTTTTGGAAATTTTAATCCATTAGTAGTTGGCTCCAAGACAAAAACAGCATGGTGAAAGGGAGAAGAAGGCTCTATATGTGGCAGTTAGGAAGCAGAGAAAGAAAAGAAGAGCGAGGAACATGAATATAACCTTTCAGGTAATGCCTCCAGACACCTACCTCTTATGACCAGTCCCTGTCTGCAAACACATTTGACTTTTGGGAGACATTTTTAAATCTAAACTATAATGTTCCATCTCTGGGACCCCAAGAGACTTATGTCTATCTTATGAAAAATGCATTTTGTCTATCTCTAAGACTAATCAAAGTTTTAACAGTTCTAGCATTGACGCTTCATATACAATATGTTTTTCATTCTAGCTTAAACATTTACCATGGAAATAGATTATGCTAAAAATCATTGAGCCAAAAAGTTAGTATATGAAGTTGAAGTTCAAAGTCTCCTCTGAGACTCAAGGCAACCTCTTAGCTGGAAGCCCATATAAAATTCAGAAAGAAAGCTAAACACTGTCAGCATACAGTGGCACAGGGTAAACATTCTCATCCCAAGAGGAGGAACAGAGGGATAGAAAGGAACCAGACCAAAGCAAGACCAAAACAGGAGGGCAAACATGAAATCCTATAGTTGTATGTCCAGCATATAGCACAGGTTGTGGGAAGGTGTGAGCTTCAAAGCACTTGGGCAACCAAACCCATATGTTTGCAGCCTACATGCCCTCTTATTTGGGATGGCTCTGCTCACTGCCTATGGCTTTCCTTGACCTATGTTCCACCTTCATGGCACCTCAAACTTTCTGAAATCTCCACTACACCTTTAGCTTCATGCTCACAGATTTATGCATGGTCCCCTCTGGAGTTCTTTTACTGATCTCCTAGGTCTTTCTTTAAAACCTGGGTGTAAGCCTCAATAACCCTGTAACTCTTGCATTATATGTGCTTGCACAACCAGCACCACATGGATGATGTTAAGATCTATCAGCTCTTTGAGCAGTAGTTGGGCCACTGTAAACTATAGCTGCAACAGTTTCTAAGTGTCAATATGACAGAGTGGGGTAAACACTTCCCTGGGCTGCATCAAAGAGCAGGATACCCTGGGCTCTCTTTTCAAAGCAGAATCTTTCAAAGGAGTTTACCCATTTTTACCTGACTCTGGGAAGGGTGGGATCAGACTACTTCCTGAAATCCCCTCAGGTCATATTTCTTATTCTTTTTTTACAAAGTAGTGGCTTCTTTTTAATGTTAATCTTTCCAGCACTTATGTTCTCCTGTGCTCTAATTTCACAAGTACTTCCTTCCTGATGAAACTGAAAATTTTTCAAATTCACCTCTGCTTTCTGCTTTTGATTCTCACTATAAGTTTGTCTGAAAGCAACCAACAGTACCCATGCCACATTCTGAATGTTGGGCTGCCTTGAAATCTCCTTCATCAGATCAATTAGTGCACTGCACTTAATCTCAGTCTCAAGAAAAGTCTCAGGAAGGGGCTGGGGATTTAGCTCAGCGGCAAAAGCGCCTGCCTGGCAAGTGCAAGGTAGTGAGTTTGGTTTCCGGTACCGGAGAAAAAACCAAAAACCAAAAAAAAAAAAAAAAAAAGTCTCAGGACATAGGCAAAATGTACACAAACATTTTTACAGGGTGTAACACCCTTGCTTTTACTTCAGTTGCCAATGGAGCTTTCTTTCAGTTTACAACCAAAACCTCCTGAACTTGCCCTTTATTATCTGTATTTCTGTTATTCTGATATTCAGAGCTGTGACCAGAGTCATCCATTAGACCTTTCTTGCAGCATTCTAAGCTCTTTAGATCATATCTTCAAAGATTTCTAAACTATTCCCCAAAACCTGTTCCAGAGGATTCTAAATTGCATGGCCAGGTATATTCACAGCTACAACTACACTTCTACACCAATTTGCTGTATTAGTCAACTTTCCCATTATGGAGACAAAATATTCAATACTCACAATGTAAAGGAGGACAATTTTAATTTGTCTCAGGGATTTGAAGGATTCAGTCCATGAGAATTTCGGTGCAAGGTAGAAATGACATGGGAGAAGGACATGGCAGAGGAAAACAGCTTAACCTATGGCAGCCAGGAAGCAAAGAGAAAAAGGTGGAGCCAGGGCAAGAAAACACCCTTCTAGGTCATGCTCCTAGTGACATGCCTCTTCTGATCAGACCCAACCTCTGAACATGTGAGACAGTGGAGGAACATTTTGAATCTAATGCATAATAGTAATAAATATAAGAATGTTGTAGGCTTAAAGCTGAATTAGTGAAATGGGAGATTGTACTGAGAAACTCACCAGTGCTCAATGCAACAAAACAAGAACATGGGAATTATATGAGAAAAGCAATGACAGGACGTATTCATAAGACTTACTGTTAATTCTTATCATTCTGTTTTGAAACCCTATATCATTTTCATTGTTTTTGCTTTGTTTTGTTTTTGTCTATGTTGTTGTTATTTTGTTATTTTTTTATACTCTTAAAAAAAATTCAGATGATTAAAAAAAAATCTACCAAATGAGAGAAAAGTTAGAAATAGAAAATGCTAAAATGTTTTTGAGTGGATAAAATACTGATATCTTCAGATACCCAGTACAAGATGACCATTTTACTGGAATATTACACTGGGGTGAGAGTAAATTTGTGGAATGTAATCTAGATACTCCTTTAGAAAATTTGAAAATTCAAACATGAGGAGGAAAAATCTATTATCTGGCTAAGGAGAAAAAAATACTGCAAAAAAACTGAATCAGACCTGCATGAGAAATATGCTATCAATTTTTTTAAAAAGAGTCTGTATGAGAGAGGGATAATATCTATCAATTTTGAGTAGAAAAAGATTTTGATAGCACCAAAAGTCATTGAAGCAGAAAAGCAAAATAAATACATCTTAGTTGCATAAAAAATATAAAATATAAAATATGCTACCCATATACCCCTTCAAAAGATAAAATGAATAAACACAAAAAACTTCTATGCATCACATTATAGAAAAATTTAAAATGAGTTCAAGTAAAAAGATTACATAAGTAACAATAGCAAGCATAGAATTTAGTATGACATATAAAAAACAGTAAAATAATTGTTGACAATCAAATGCTTTTTAATAGTTATAAATTAAAATATACATAACATAAGAAAAAGAAAAATAGAGAATTTAAATTCTTGATTTTTTAACTATGAAGAGAGACAAGGAAATAAATGTGCTAAATTTTTTGTGAGTATGAAAGAAGAGAGGGTTATGAAGGTTATAGATGTTGATTGAGTTTTGAAATTTACAGGGTAATAAATATATTCATTAGTAGAATTAAAATTTAAAAATCCAAACTTCCTTGGAGTAGAGAACAAATAAAATGGAAACAACTTGACCAAAATGTTTTAAAGTAAAATAAACAAGAAAATAGGAAATTATAAAATTAAAGAATATGCAATATAAAAGTGACTGCTAGATAAATTAGTAAATTGGATATTCATATTAAACCGAAACATTCAGATTGGATTAACAAGTGTCCACCTACAGAAAGTTATATAAAACCACCACCAACAAAACTATAAATAAAATGTCACGAAGGGTGAAAAGTGACATCGTATGTATACACAAAGCATAAAACTATAACATTTTTTAAAAAGTACTTGGAATTGAACTCAGAACCTTTGCACTGAACTACATGCAAATTTACAGCAAAAAGAATTATATGGCAAGCATGAATATTTCATTCTGAAACATAAAAAAGTGTATAATTAACAAGATTTTTAAAAAAAACTCCATGTCATCAATATTAGTAGACAAGAAATTATGGGGAAAAAACAGCAAAATTAACCCAATGAAAATTGAGAAAATTATAAAAGAACAGAGATAATAAAATAAAAAGTACAATGAAATAAACACAAGAAAATAAAACAAAAAACTTTTTTTTTAAAAAAAAGGGGCTAAGATTTCCTAGTTTTGATGGAGAAAAATATATGAGTAAATAAAATGAAACAAATGGAGGGAGGAGTTGCATGACATTATGATAAAGTAGAGTACTTAGAAATCAAGAAAAGTTATGAAAATCTGAAAATTCATATGAATTAGAAAATAACAGAAATTTACACACAGACATATCAAAAGTTAAAATTTCTCACATATCCATAACCACAGAAGAAATTGAAAATGTTCCTATTTATCTTAATCAGAAATTTACTCTGCTCAGATGATTTTAAAAAGTTTATCTAAAAATTAAGTTTCAGGGGCTGGGGATTTAGCTCAGCGGCAAAAGCGCCTGCCTGGCAAGCGCAAGGTCATGAGTTCGGTTCCCGGTACCAGAGAAAAACCAAAAAAAAATAAATAAATAAAAATAAAAATTAAGTTTCAAACAATTATTAAAAAGTTAATAGATTTTTTTATTTGATTTCAAAGGCTCATGCAAAACTGGAAATGAAATACAAACACAAAGTGTATCATGGATATTTATCTCTTGGAAAAATAGATACAAAAGTTCTAAGTACCTTATATAGCCAAAGAAAAATAGAAGAATGTTAAAAGAATATTGTTTCATTATCACCAAACAAGTTGCTCTCCAGTTATTGGGAAAGCAGCCATATCAGCAATGTACAAAATATTCATTTCAAATTCTTTATAACTTTGCGTATTCACTATTTAAATTCCTTATGCTGGTTTAATAGACTCTAGTCAGTCATTATTACATTGAAACCCCAAAACAATGTTCCTAACAGCATAGCTGCTGTTGATAAATAAGAACTTCTTTACCAAATTCTTGAGGGAGAAAAATTAAGAAGCAGAATCTACTGGTTGAAGTGTAAAATACATATTCTCTACCCTTCTCCTTTAAGTTTCAACAGGCTATCAAAAAATGTAATTATTATTTAAAAGGAGTTAAACATATAGACCCAAACATTTGTTATATTAAGGGAAGCTGATTTAGGAAAAGTACATGTATTTGAGACTTATGACAAGCAAGTCTAAGCCAGAGCTTCTCAGATTAGAGAAAGGACTGAGGATAGAGCGATCCCCAACACCTGTCCAAACCAGCTTCTCTCATATGTAAATAAGAAACAGCACAGGCTAATGATTTGTTAAACTCTACCACAATCTACCTGAGAAGAATGAATCATTATTTTTATTTTGCATGGTTTATAGAACCATACTCTGAAACATGTAATTTGTTTCACTGACATTCATAAGCTCTGTTGAAAAAAAACTCGGAGAGAAAAACTGTCAACGTTCTGGGCAGTAAAATATCACCAGTATCACACCCCATGACCATCATCAGTAAAAAGCTTCAAAGAATGCAGATTTAAAAGGGAAAGAAATTAAGCTGTCCTCATTAGCTTTCTTCCTTCTGAAGTCTTCCATCTTTACAATAAGGACTGCATATGCTTTCCTCTGGAAGGACTGAATTATACAGCATAAATGCAGCAATGTACTCGGCATAAGAGAAGGCCTTATTAGGATGCTATCCTTTCTTGCAGTGTGTCAAATTTGAGGGCTTCGAAGTTAAGTAAGTTTAATTACTGTCACAAATGGGATATAATAAGGCTTCAAGTTGCAGGAAAAGTCATCAAACAATTCAAAGCCAGTGTCTCAAAATATTCTCTTTTATTTACTCTGTGTTTGTTGAGTGTCTCATCAAGGTTTTGGCACCATGGAAGAGACACAATTGTGGGCACAATCTGCCTCCCTAGGAAGTTTCCATTTCAATTATAAGACAATCTTTAAAACAATTAAAGATGGAACAGATACGAAGAGTAAAACTACCTCTGATGTAATGTTTTTGTTCCTTTCTTGCTGTTGCACTTAAGTTGATGGGTTTTGCCAGAAAGAAATATGGAGGGAACTCAAAGACTTAAGAAGATGAAAAGAGAATTTCATGAAATAATGGATTGCCTTATCTTATGGAAGTTTTACCCTTTCTACTGATTGTTTCCAAAGTGAGCTGGATGGCTGAAAATTAGGCAAATGTTTTTAGGTGTGCGCTGAAGCTCCAGGGAGTGCACCTATTTGTCATCTGAAGGTGACTTTCTGTGCAAAAAAAAAGAGAAGAAACAACAAAAAGGGCCACCATTTCAGGAGAGAACTAAATTGGCTCAGGTTGGTGGTTGCATAAAACCCAAGAGGCATCTCTAATTCCAAACAGCAGACGATTTAAAAACCAGTGCATGTCCCGAAGTGAGTGATCTGAATGTGAATACAGAAAGAAAAATATAAAAATCTTTCCACTTCCCCAAAGAAACAGTGACAAATGGCTCTTGGGAAACTGCCACTCAGGAAGCAACCTTTACCAAGGAAACCCAGACAGAGGGTCTCTATCTTGATCTCTCTTCTGTCACAAAGTAAAAGGATACATGCTCTGGAGAGCAGAGAAATGCAAACGCTTGGCATTTTCAAGAAGAAATAAACTTTCAAGGTCTAAGTAACAGTATGTATCTCAATAAAGAACTCACTAGTTCTACTTATCTGAAAAGCAGATGGTGTGGCAAATGAAAAGAAAATGAACTTTTCTGAAGACATTCCCTTTTCCAAAATGTTAAGTGGATCCTTCATCCCTGATACTCATGTTGTTCTTTTTTTTTTTTAATTTTTGGATAATCATACAAAAGTCAATGTTTTCCAAAATGGCAATTAAATATAGATGGAGCTGAGAATTATGCATACTTACACACTCCACTGTGTGCGATTTGCTATTCCAGAACCCAGCAAGGAGCCTTATGTGGATGAGGTGATATGCCATGGGCAGAAGCAGGCAGCTCAGCTGAACTACTCAGAACAGCACCAGCTGTAAGTTGGAAGTGGCTGCAGCTGAGTGGCACCCCAGGCTCACAGCCACATCTGATAAAGCTTAGCAAGCTATCTGTGTCACAGTGCGCCACTTTGTACAGGGAATACCATAGTATGACATATAGTCTCCGCATCTGAGGAGCTCACAGTGTGGTGATAACAATCAAATGTATACAGTAATAACTCATTTCATGAACGCATCATTTCGGAAACAGAAGCATTCAGCAAAATTTTACTTCTGTTTGGGAGCTCCACCTCTGGTGACAGATGTGACCTTGGCCGTCTTCCCCAGAACTGTGAGATGAGTTGAGTTCCTGAACCAAGGAACTATTATGCAACCGCTATGGAAATCAGTATGGAAAGTCTTCGAAAAACTAACACTACAGGTTCCATTTGAGCCACTAATTCCCCTTCTAGGCATCCTTCTCAAAGCCTTAAAGACATCATATTAAAATGATACATCCAGTTGGGTATGGTGGCACATGCCTGTAATCCTAGCACTCAGAGGCAGAGGCAGGGAGATTGCTTCAAGTTCAAGGCCAACCGAGGATACAAAGTAAATTCAAGGCCAGCCTGAACTACATAGCAAGACCCTGTCTCCAAAACCACCACCCCCCAAAAAAAGGTGATACATCCATGCCCATATTTATATTCTAACAGCTAATTCTTGGAAGCACCCTGTACCTCCACCAACAGATGAATGAATAAAGAAAACATGGTATTTATACACAATGGAGTACTGTTCTGCCATAAAGAAAGATAAACTTGAGTCATTTGTAAGAAAATGGATGCACTTTGATACCATAACATTAAGTGAAATAAATCAGATGCACAAGCTTAAATATCACCTAGTTTCTCTTATAAGAGAAACCCAAAGTATAAGTAAACAGCAAAATAAGATGGATAATAAGAAATAGATAGATCTTCCTCAAAGGAGAAGGGGACCAAGAGATGGCAGAGGGGGAGGATGGGAAGTGAAAGGGGATTTAAAAAAATGAGTATGTGTTATGTACATTTACCAAATCCACACAAGAAATTTAATCCTTATGTACTGCAAACATGTTCTGTGTTTTAAGAATAAATTAATGAAAATATATATAAGAATGAGAAGTTTAAAAATATATAGAACGCTAAACTGTCTGACTTTGTGCTAAGTGTGTTTCTGTGTTAATCTATCCTGCATCTCTAACAGTGAGAATGCCGTGTTGTCCTCCCCATTGACTTCACATAGCAATGAAAGTAAAACCCAAACTCCTCCCCACTGCCTAAAATCCCCGCATGGTTTTGTCCTTCTTGCCTTCAGCACTATGGCTACAGTGCTTGCTCATTATGCCCCACCCATACTGGTCTCCTCTTTATTCTTTTAATAAAACAAGCTCTCTCCAACTCAACTCTTCCAGACTAGACAATGGCTCCCCATGTCTCAGCAGGGCTGACACACATGATGGGATTGACACATCATCCAGATCTCGGTAAGGCAGCACCTTCCTCAGACACACTTTACAGGACAACCCTGCCCAATGTGTCACCTTCCTGCAGTCACAACTTTACCATCAGACTGCACAATATTTTACATCATTTAACATTGGCTTGCATCTCTTGTCTACTTTATCTTCCTTGTGCTCTTTATATGCATACACAGAAAATAGTAGGCATTCATCATATATTTTAAATGAATTAATAAGTAACCACTTTACAGATGAATCCACAGTGACCCAAGGTCATGAAAGCTAGTAAACAACAGTCAAGATTGGAACCCAAGCCCAGAAAGCAACATTGCCTAAGGTTTTCCCCACACTTCTAAATATTAGTCATCTAACCACACAAAACAGCCTGTAAATAAGCACAAAATAAATGGAATAAATGCCAAGTATAGAAAAATAAATCTAGACTGGTTTTGTCTGGGACACCCTTCTGGAAGAAGATGAACTAGATGCTGGAAAAAATAGCTTTTCTCAAGCCCAGGTCCTCATGGATTCACAACTGAATTCTACAAGGAATTTAGAGAAGATTTAATGCCTATTCTTCTCAAACTCATTAACGAAATTGAAAGAAAAGCAATTCTCCCTAACTCATTCCTGGAGGCAAGTGTTACCCAGATACCAAAACAAGAGAAAGATCCAACCAAAAATGAGAACTATAGGCCAATCTCCCTAATGAACATAGGTGCAAAAATCTTGAATAAGGGGCTGGGGATTTAGCTCAGCGGCAAAAGCGCCTGCCTGGCAAGCACAAGGTCATGAGTTCGGTTCCTGGTACCCGGAGAAAAACCAAAAAAAAAAAAAAATCCTGAATAAAATACTAGCAAACAGAATACAGCAAATCATCAAGAAGATTACATACCATAACCAAGTGGAATTCATCCCAAGAATGCAGGGATAGTTAAATACATGCAAATCAATAAATGTTAGTAAACCATATCAACAGAGCCAAAGACAAAAATCACGTGATCATCTCAATAGAATCAGGAAAAGCTTTTGACAAAGTCCAATACTCATTTGTAATAAAATACCCTACAGAAAATCGGAATAGATTGTCTTTACCTCAGTCTGACAAAAGCCATCTATAATAAGCCAACAGTCAATACCATACTAAATGGACAAAAACTGAAAACTTTTACTTTAAAATCAGGAAGAGACAAGGATGTCCACTATCACCACTCCTATTCAATATAGTTCTGGATACATTAGTCAGCAGTTAGACAAGAGAGAGAAGTAAAAGGAACAAGGGTTTGAAAGGAAGAAGTGAAATTTTCATTATTCACAGAGGACATGAAACTCTACAGAGAAGACCCCAAAATCTCCACCAAAAGACTTATAGATTTAATAACCAAATTCAGTAGTGTAGCTGGATATGAAGTCAACACTCAAAAAATCAGTGGCATTCCTGTGCACAAACAACAAACACACTGAGAGAGAAATTAGGGAAACCATACCTTTCACAATAGCATCCAAAAAAATGAAATATTTAGGGATCAATCTAGCAAAGGAAATAAAAGATCTATACAGTGAAAATTATAGTACTCTGAAATAAGAGATTGAAGAGGGTTTCAGAAAATGGAAAGATATTCCTTGCTTGTGGATAGGAAGAGTCAACATTGTGAAAATGGCCTTAATCCCCAAATTTTATACAGATTCAATGCAATTCTGATTAAAATAACATTAGTACACTTCATAAATCTAGAGAAAACACTCCTAAAATTCATCTGGAATCAGAAGGGACCTGAAATAGCAAAAAGCAATCCTACACAACAAAGGCAAGGCAGGAGACATCACAATCCCTGAGTTAAAATTATACTACAAAGCTACTATGATAAAAGTGGCAAGGTACTGGCAGAAAACAGACCTGAGGATCAATGGAACAAACTGGAAGATGCAGACACAACTACAAACACACTCAGCCACCTTATCTTTGACAAAGGGGCTAAACATGTTCACTGGAAGAAAGATAGCCTCTTTAATAAATGGTGCTGGAAAATTTGGCTTTCCACACATGAAAGACTAAAATTAGACACATGTCTATCACCATAGACTAAACTAAAGTTAAAATGAATCAAAGATCTAAATATTAAAACAGAGACACTGAATCTACTGGAAGATAAAGTAGGTAGAAATCTTGAAGGCATAGGGTTAAGCAGAGAGTTCATGAACAAAAAACAAACTGCACAGGAACTACTTCAAAGCATCAACAACTAGGATCTGATCTTATTGAAAGGTCTTTGCACAGTAAAATAAATCATCAACAGAGTAAAATGAAAACCCACAAATTGGGAAAAAATCTTAGCTGACTGTCCCTCAGACAAAGGACTTCTACCTGGAACATACAAAGAATTAAAAAACGTAAGGCCCCCAAAATTCAAAGACCCAATGTAAAAATAGGTATCTGAGATGAATGCACACTTCTCACGTGGAGAAATACAAATGGCAAATAAATATATGAAAAAATGTTCAACATCATTGGTGCTATGAGAAATGCAAATTAAAACAACACTGAGAATCCATCTCATCCCAGAAAGCATGGCTGTCATCAAGAAGTCAACCAATAACAAATGTTGGAGGGGCTGTGGGAGAAAAGGGATGCTTCTGCACTGTTGGTGGGAGTGCAGACTGGTAAAAACACTTTGCCATTCAGTGTGGAGATTCCTCAAAAAACTAGAATTATAAGTCCCATTTAACCCAGCTATTCCCCTTCTGGGTATTTTTTCAGAAGAACTGAAAACACCATACCACAGCAATACATGTGCACACATATTTATAGAAGCGCAATTTGTCATAGCTCAATCTTGGAAACAAGCCAAATGCCCATCAACTGAGGAATGGATAAAAAAGATGTGGTATTTTTATACAATGGAGTATTACTCAGCTATTAAAAAGATAAACTTGAGGCTTTTATAGGTAAATAGATGCAATTAGAGACCATACTCCTAAGTGAAATAAGTCAGATGCACATGTGTAAACATCATATTGTCCGCTAGTGTAAGAACCTCAAAGAGAAAATAAAATCTGAAAGGTACAATAGATACTGTGAAAGGGAAAGAAACTGCTCAAAGGGTAGGAACAACTGCGACAAGGGAAAGGAGAAAAAAAAAAGGAAGGAAAAAAATATATATGTGTATACACAGGATAGCCGGGGTAATTGTACTGCTGATTTCTAGTGGGCTATTGAGAGGAACAGTTAATGCTTAAATTGTTTTTCTTCTTTTTAATTTTTTGACCAATTTTGCACGCTGATGTATGGTTATCTGAACAACTAGCTTGAAGACAATAATATGCAACCATTGTTGAATTCCTATCATCTTGTTTAGTGAAATTCTGTATCATTTCCAATTTTTTTATTATTTTTTATTCTCTTTAAAATAAAAGCATAGTTTTTCTCATGATTGGTCTTAAGAAAGAACCCAATGAGCACAGAGAGAGGCTGAGCTGTGTGCCACGGCTGGGGATGTAGGGAGGCTGTGCTGGCAGAAGGGGATGAAAGTGTACAGAATTTTGAAGCATTCACACCATTGTTGCATGCAGTTTATCAGGTAGGTGAGTTCAGAATCATGTATCTTCTCTAGTTCTTAACTTCCACATTTGTAAAATTTGCTGTACAGTGTCGGTGTTAAGATTAATATTCACACACACACACACACACATATGAATCTGCCAAAAAAATTTATACAACAGGAAAAGAAAAACTTGTATGAATATTTCAATAATAAATTTATTGAGACATCAAGAGATTAACACAAGTTATCTTTGGCCTCTGCAATTACAAGAGGTGCTCAGGTGGTGGCCATGAACTGCCATTTATTAGTATAGTGAACTGCTGAAGTGTATATACATTTTTTGGTGCTCTCTCTCTCTTCTTTCTCTCTCAAAGCCACAGATAACTCAGGTGTAAAATGGAGACAGCAAATTGGATCTGCATAGCAAAAAACTTAACCTAATATCATTCAACATACATGAATCACTTCATATATAAGACATGTATGATTAAGACCCAATCAGAAAATGATAAGAGAGACTGACAGGGGAGAAAAGCATTCCCATAAATTAGAAGAGCAGTTATTCAGATAAGCCCCAGTCTTGATTTGAAAGTGAGGTGCTCAGATAAGACTGACAGGAAAGGTGTCTCCTGGCACCATAGGTAGGTACCCCTACAGTACCCATTTTCCCAAAATGAAAAAACACCTATTATTCTGTGACATAGATGCAGTGAAGGGGTAATTTAAGGACGCAAAAATCAATGACCCCTGAGAGGAACTGTGAGTTCCCAAGAGAGCTCAGAATTTCTGGGACAACAGCAATTCCAGGTCAGGCTTGAGGGGTGGAGTTTCCCGTAAGAAAGGTCGTTTCAGGCCAGGAAGGAACAAAGGTTCCGTGGCTGATGGGGAAGCCTGTAGGCGGCGATCGCAGGATAACCAAGCCCTGGGGCTGTTTTTCAGTGCTGTGAAACATTGTAGGTAAAGTAAGTGCACGCTGAAAAAACCTGCGGTAAGGAAACCAGACAACAGCCACACCTGAGTCTGAGCATGCGCACGACTACACTTTGCCTGGATGGTGCTGCTTGTCTCATGCACTACTCAGTTATTATATTTCTATACTTTTATCTCACATAAAATAGTAACACTAGCTACCCAAACATCCATACAAACATAATTCATGACTGAGCTTTCTAATCTCTGAAAAGGGAGAATAGAAGGAGTAACAGGACGCTGTCCTCCTGGTAACAGGCACAGAACCCTGCAGGAATGCAGTCAGGGGAGCCATGCAAATGCAGCATTCTGGAGGAAAGGCACAAGCGCTGGCTGCCAAGGTCAGGGGAGGAGGAAGCACGGGTGCGCACACCATCAAACGCTGCCCAGAGGTCAAACGGCAAGTTAGGGACCATTAGAAATACAGAAGCCAGAAAGAGATAAGATACAAAGCATCTGTCTTTGACTGAGGGTTGAGGACTTACTCTGCGCATATCATCATGCTAGATACATCGGAGAGCACAGAAACGATTCATCCTTATTATCTGCCTCTGCGGCATCTGCAACATGGTAAAGGTATTAGTTCTGATATAGAAGAAGTAGTACCACAAGGTCCTCCACATTTAAGTGAGGTCAGAATTATAAATGATGAAAGGTGCTCAGTGAAGTGATGAACTGAAAGATTTCATTGACAGTCACTGGGAAGGTCAATGACTGTAAAGATCTGTAGGCTGACTTAATGGAAAGTTCTCTGCATTTGGAGGGGGCGTGGCCCTTAGGAGAGAATGAGTGATCAAGGAAAAATCCTAATAAGAACTATTGTTGAACATTATCTGCATTCCATGGTAAGTTACGTGGGACATTTCTCTACAAAGAGGATAATTTCCCTGTAAAAGGAATAAGGGCAGACTGAATAAACTCCCCAAAGGCCTAGATTTGGATAGAATACACAGCCAGAGCTCGCCACCAAAGGAACCCAGGATACATTCTTCCTCTTGCCTCTATGCTGAGAATAGATGCACTTATCATCCACCACGATAGGTAAGAGTCTGTCATAAGGCAACACAACTAGACTTATACTGTAATGAACTCTGACAAGTTTATGCAGCTGACCTTCTGTCTCAGAGCTTAGGCGTATGCTATGAGTTGTATTTAAAGGGATTTATCATTAATCAAGTCACTTTCCAATGACATTCTACAAAAGAGATGAGTTCTCCCTAAATAAATTGTACTACCTTATGACAAAATACAAAGAACACTTAACCATTTATTATAGGTTTTAGAGCTAACACTTGAAAGAAAACAACAATACAGAATATCCTGCCTAGGTACAGACCAAATTCTGTTCTAAGAAAGCCCTAGAGACTATTTAGAATTTTTTATAGCAAGATTTGACCTACAAAAAAACAGATCAAGCATCCCTAATTCAAAAATGTGATATCTGAAGTGGCTTCAAATATGAAAGGTTTTGAACTTTAGATTCATGTAACACCAATATGACAAGCAAAATGTCACACCTGATCTCATGTGATGGGTCATGATCAAAATGCAGGTGTGCTAAAACTAATGTATAATATTCCTTCCCGTTATGTGTATAAGGTGTGCACAGCACAGAAAAGAAGCTCATATTTAGTTGTGGATCTCAAATAAAAAACATCTCATTATGTGTATGCAAACATTCCAGTCCCTTAAAGGTAAACAGCTGGCAATACATACATAAACTGCCTGTCCATATGCACACCTCACTCACTGTGTTTCCAAGTAGTCCTTTCTGCACCTCCAACTTTCTGAGAATCAGTCACTGGATTCACATTAAACAACAAATATGAGAGAAGTTCTCAAAAACACTATTTAAAAGAAAAAGGTCACCGTTTGCCACCAAGAGTATTTAACCACTGGTTACTATGTTTTGTTTGATTACTCACAACTTCTCCTCCTCTGCTTGGATTTGCTATAAATTTTAAGAAAGAGTATTTGCCTTAGAAGTATTCCTGGCTTCAAGTCTACCCACTTCAAGATGCCATACTACCTACCTCTTGCTATTCGACATCAATATCCAAAAGAAATAATCTGCATTTCCGCTTTTGCTTTGGGGTTCCAGGTAGAAATCAGGACAATCAGGTTTCTGCCACCCACTCCCTGATCTACTGAAAATACTCTGCAAAAGCCAACATGACCCTGGAATTAATCACTCTAATTGCCTATTTTTTAACTCTACTTATTGTAAAATATAAATTACATCACAGTAAACCTCATAAAACAGAAGTGTATACACAAAGACTTATCCTCAAGGAAATGCCCATAAAATCATCCTTCCAATCAAAAACCAGAACATTCGCAGCATCTAGCAAATCCTCACACACCAAATTCCAATTATTACCTCTCTCCTTACAAGCCCAATCACTGTCTTCATTAGAGGGCGCGCTGTTGCTCTTCCTTTCCCATTTTTACCACCTAAACAAGCATCCTCAATCATCACAAGCTTAATTAAAGCTATCACTGTACTTTACCTAACTTTTCTCACTAAACATCATACGAGACTCATTTTTCTTTCTTTTATAGGCTTATAGTTTGTCACCTCTGGTACTGTGTGATATTCTGTTTATAAATATGCTACCATGTTTTGACCATTGTGCTAGGGGCTCAAAAATTTTAAAGTTCTCATCCCACTGAACATCTCTGAGCATGTAACAGTGATGCCACTTTCAAATGCTCTTTTCCCCAGCAATGTTCGCCTAATTTGGCTTCAACTATGTGGATGGATTTTTTCAGTGCATTTTTCTTATTGCTTCTCCTCAATGTTTCTCGTAGGAAAGATGGATCTTCTTTTGGAGTCTTGTCTATCTATTTATCTCACATATCCACTAGGTACCAGCTTCTTCTTTAGCTCTGGCTCAAATTGCTTTAGTAGGGCACTTATTCCTTCCTGCTTTTCTTAATCCTCTCCCTGCCCTGACCTTCCCTTTTCACAGGAAGTTTACAGATTACATAGCTGAATAACAGAGCGACCTCTAACCATGCCATTCTCTTGCTTTTTTTTTTTTCTTTCTTTCTTTTTTTTTTTTTTTTTGGTCCAACTGCCTCAGCCTGAAATTCTCTTTCTTATCTTTATCTTTTAATTTTCAAATCAAATGTTTCCTCCTGTGAGGTCTTCAGGGACAGCTGGGTAACTGTCACTCTTCCCTGTCTTTGTGCCCTAAACACAGCGTGCAGTCCTCTTCCATAAGCGTGTATGACCTTGCTTGGTGAACATTCCTTCCTGTCTCGCTCACCAAAGGATAACAAATGTCCTTAATCATCTTTGTATCCCTGAGAGTGCTTGCTGCATCAGTGTTGCCGGAATGAATGAATCTGTTTACTGGGTAACCTTTGTGAGTTTGCTATTCTAAGGAGAAGCCTCCAGCATTCCCATTCATGCTAAGCTTCCCTGGCAAAGCTGTATCAAACTTTTACAGGGTGAGTGTTCCAAGTTAGTCTCCCTTGGGAGCAGAGTCGAGATGGAGATTAGCATGCAGGATGTTTACTGCAGAAAGCTCTTGGATTCAAGGTCTGTGGGAGGAGACAGAAAGAAAGGCGAAGCAAGCCAGGACAGGGAAGATGTTAATTCATGATGCACCCTCCGTGGTGGACTTGGTTGGCACTCCAGACAATTCTAAGGATGAATGTACTAACGTGGGAGGGGAAAGTTAGGTCTTTAGATCCCTCCACCCTTCTCACAAGGGAAGTGTGACCTCTTTGGCCTGTGTAATCCCTCAAGGGCTCTGATAGCTAAAAGTGACATTGCCAGATGGAGACAAGTAGCATAGTGTGCACCACAATATGAAGTTGTTAAAGAAGAATTTCATACACCAGTTTCCTAACTTCTGTATAACACCTGCTCTGGTTTCCAGTACTCTAGACATACCATCAAGATAGGAAACATGGCAGTTATCACTGTGTTAGGCACAAAGTTTCTATTCTTATTTTACAACCTTTGCTTTGTTCCCTGTGCCCTGATGCGAGCATGTGAAAGGGACAGACCCAGCTCACAGAAGCTGTATGAAAAATCCCTGCAGTGAGAATTTGATGGGACTTTACCTGAAAAGACAGAGGTGACAGAAAACTCACGATTTGTTCCCCCAATTCATTTTAATGAAGTACACAGTTGCGTATGGCTAGTCATATTTATGTGAGTAGTATAAAAGAAAAATGCAAAAATCACAGCTAAGTCCCAAGGTATCTGAGTATCAGTTTTGCGTGAGTATTCTCTTTCATTATTTTAGAGACTTCAAAGTGTAAAAAAAAAAAAAATCAGGAAGTAGGTAATTGTATGACCTTCTCTTGGGCAATCTCAGATCATAAAGTGTCAAAGTAGAAAGATGTTTTAATAAAAAGAAAATCAGTTGCTTTACTTTGGAAAAGGTAGAATATGCAGTTATTCCATTGATTCCATAGTAGCTCATCAAATCACCTGTGCACCAAGCATATAGGTGCACTGAAAGGGACCACACCAACAGAAGGGGCCTTACAAGCCAGAATGTAAGACATTTGCATGAGTAGAAGAGGTGACTGAGGCTGGCAGGATAAAGAGTTCTGTGACTGCCAAATTTCTGGAATAAGCAAATGGGTTAAGGGTGGCTCTCCTAACCGGGATAAATATATAGGAGGAGTTGGACGTTGTGGCAGATGCCTATAATCCTAGCACCTGGAAGGCTAAGACAACTTGGTGACTTAGTGAAACTTTGCCTCAAAATTTTTAAAGAATAGAGATAATAAAGGGATGAGGATGTAGTTCAGTGCAAATACCCTAAATTTAATTTTAGATCTGGATAGATAGATGATAGATAGATAGATAGATAGATAGATAGATAGATAGATGATAGATAGATAGATAGATAGATGATAGATAGATAGATAGATAGATAGATAGATAGATAGAGGATAATGAATAGAATTGAAAGGACCATGACATCAGTCTTGTAAATATTGAGCTGAAATGTCTGGACTCAGTTCAGTGAAGATAAAAGATGGTTTTACATCTCCCAGTTCAATGAAGGCAAGGAAAGGAACAGTGAATATTGCCAGGCATCAATCTATAAACTTATTCATTTACAGATCAAGAAATATGACCCAAGCACCACATTAGGTCCTAGATGTGAAAAAATTCAGTGTGGTAAGCGACAGCTTGTGTTGTGATAAGGGATGAAATCACACAATGAGGCACGGGAAGAGTGAGAATACGACTGACAGCAGAGCCCTGGGGAGAAGCTGGGTTGAGAATATGAACAGTGGTAGAGAAACCCAAGAAAAAGACTAAGCAAAAGAGTCCTGATGGACAAAGGAAGGAAAGAATGGGAGTCCAGAAGTTAAGGAAGACACAAAAATTACCCAGAGTTGAGACTATTGCACTAGGCAGACTTCCCTGTAGAACTCATTCACTGTCCCCATGGACAAGGGATCGTGCCACCTCATCTGTGACAATAATATGTGGTTTGGGGCTGGGGATTTAGTTCAGCGGCAAAGCGCCTGCCTGGCAAGTGCAAGGTCGTGAGTTCGGTTCCTGGTACCGGAGAAAAACCAAAAAAAAAAAAATGTGGTTTGTAAAAGAAGGAAATATCAAGTGTTCTACAACAAAAGATGCTCATTACTATTAATTTCTGATAGTATTATTCTTAATAAATTATAATTATTTTTTCAATTTTTTTTTATTAGTTCATATTTGCAGTACATAATGATTCCATTCCTTACAGAGAAGAATGTAACACAACTCACTTCCTTGTTCATTCTGTTCCTTTCCCGCCTTCCTGGCTATTAGTCATACTGTTATTATTATCAATATTCTTTAATGCAGCAAAGCCAACAAAAGGACTTTGAACAATGGCCCCTGGCTTTAGTTACTAGGGCTTCCTCTGGCAATGAGATGCAGTATGGCAGTAGAAGAAACCAGGTCACAGCACACTGAAAAGTGACTAAGGAATACAAAGGAAGATGTGAAGGTGTGGACTATTGAGTTCAAACTGTTAGCCGTGAGGGGAGGAAAGGGAGCAGACAGGGAACTCCTAGAAGACTTTTTAAAATGTGTACAAATTAGATTCAGATAATAAGGAGCTATCTCAGTGGAGGAGAAAATAATAAGGATACAAGTTAGAGAGAGAAAATGCTAAGTAAGGTTTTAGAAGATTAATATGGGCCACAATCCAAAGCAAAGCAGTATCAAAACATATCATGTACTTCAGAAAAAGTCCAACAAATGTGCATAATATTGCTACAGGAAAATGGCAAAAGCATACGGATTTACATTACAGAAAACTTCAAAAACCAAAATTTGTGGCAAATTCATAGATTGAAAAACTCATGAGGATAAATATTTCTACTGAAGTTAAAGTATAAAGTCAATGAGGGCAGGGGATATGGCTTAGTGGCATAGGGCCTGCCTGGCAAGCACAAGGTCATGATTCCTGGTACCAAAAAATTAAATAAATAAAGTCAATGAATTCTTTATCATCAACAAGTTTGTGCGTGTATGTGTGTGTCTGCAAGTTAACAGATGTATATTGTTAGTTGACACGTATATTAAGAAGGCCAAGAATAACCAGGACATTCATGAATAAGAGACACAAGGTAGGAAGCACTTGGCCAGATATCGAGACCTATACTGAAATATTTAACCAAGACAGTGAATTTTTTATTACAGATAGACATATAGAGAAATGGAGTATAACTGTATAGCTGAAATCTAGAAACAACACACACAAGAGAACACTGTGCTTATAACAAATTAACACTCCAGAGCAGTGGAATAATGCCACTGTCAAATCAGCGGAGCTGTAATAACAAGACCTGGAAATAAACCACCTGAATGCGATTTCCTAGACTTCATGAAAAACATTAAAATCCAATCATAGAATGGAAGACATCTGAAAAACAATACTCAATCTCATTATAGCAAACTTAGTGAGAAATACAAATAAATGAAAAAATACAAACAATTTAATGGAAATATGGTTAAAGAACTTGAAATGATGCTTCACAGTGAAAATCCAAATCACTAATGAACTACAAAAAGTAACAACAGCAAGTTAACACTAGTAATAACAGCACAAGTAATAACAGCAAGTTAACATTAAACATCCTTAAGATTGGAAAAATGCACAAGTTCTACTCAAAGTGTTGGGCAGAAGTTGAGACATCAGGATTCACCATCCATTAGAATTTACTGGTGATATTGTAAATGCATACACCCAGTCTGGAAAGCAGTATAGTACTCTCTAATATAACTGTTATGGTTGATACATTGTGTCAACTTGGGGAGTCTAGAGCTTTGGCTAAGTGACTCAGCAGTTCTGCCTCTTGGGGTGAAAAGGACATGCCCTGACCCTTCTGGGATGTTGTTTATTGTGTTAATTTGAGAAGTTTAGAAGGTTAACTATGTAACTCAGAAGGGGTCCAGGGTGCTTACTTTGTATTCATCCTGAGCCTGTGCAAGAGGCAGGCATGCAGAGTGTGTGGGTATAGAGGACCACACCCACCTCAAAAAGCAGGTAGACTGCATAAAAAAAGGAACTGAGGAAGGACTGGCTGCTGGTTCTTCGGAGGAGCTCCAGTCTTTGCCTTCAGCTTGGTCGTCTCCTGGCTTCTGGTGCAGACTGTTGGGCTTCCGTCTGGGACTCTTCAGCCTTCTGGTGTTGGCTCTCCAGCCTTCATCATAGATTATCAGCATTCCATCGCAGACCCATCAGCTTTCTGATATGGACTTGCACGGACACTGCAGCAAGCTTCAATCTCCAGCATGCAGACACCTTCTGCACGCTTCCTCATCCAACTCTGTAGCTGACCATTGTAAGCCAAACTTGTAATTTCTTGTACATTTGTTTATCTTGTATTATATCTGTTCCTCTAGTAAACCCTGACTGATGCAATAACCGAGGTACATTTGGGCCCAGCAATTCTACTAGGCGTATATCTTAAGAAAATACATGCACCGAGTCACACTGTTCATAATATACCCAAATTCGAAATAATGAAAACTGCCATAGGAGTAGATCAGTAAATAAACTGCATGATATTCATTTAATGAACATTAAACAAAATTAAAAATAAATGGATAAACTGAAATCACACACAACAATGTAAATGAATTCTACCACCTTATCGTTAAGGGGGAAAAAACAAAAGAATGAATTCAGTGTGGTTCCATTTACGTAGAGTTAAAAATAGAAAAATTAACTTTTTTGCTTATGGATGCATCCTTAGGTGGCAAAATCAAAAGATAAGCAAAAGCATCACTGCTATAAAGGTCAGGTTAGTACAAGCACTAGAAAAAAGGAAGGAATTTGTGTCTGGCAGAATAATACTGTGTCTGACTAGCTGCTTCCCCTTCTGCTGTCAGGAGTTAACCCAGATCTTCTGTATGCAATGTGCTATTTCTTGATCTGTGTAGTTTCTACATAGGTGTTTGCTTTATAATTATTTGTAGAACTGTTCATATAGATTTTTATGCACTTTTCTGTATACAAATACAAACTGTTCATATAGATTTTATGCACTTTTATGTATACAAATTCTGTTTCTCAATGAAAAGTGTAAAACAAGATATAGATAAAATTTACTTCAAATAATAGCAGGAAAAATAACACTTAATAACTTACTGTAGAAATTGACCATAATCTGTACAACATATTACTTATACATATAACATAAAAATATCTTTCACAATTACATTAAACTATCTATAGATAAGGGCCCACAGGATGAAAAACATGCTTTTTAAATCTTCATTTTTTTCTTTCTGTCGAGAAATATTTCAAGAGTTACTTTTACTACTTCAAACTATTTATGGTTATCAGCAATTTATACTTTTTGTGTAGATTTTCCACAAATGGAGCAATAACATGAATATTCTTTTCAGATGGATTAGCAACTTACCAAAACATATGGTTACATCATCCTATTGAAATATGTGGCTTGATGCCTATGTTTTAAATTTAGCATTCCAACACAGAGTGTGATCCAAACTATGGTTAAAGTTTAAATTTTTAAAATATGTATTACAGGAAAAGACACATTGCCACTGGTGCCCTCAAAATACTCCCCTTGCTTTGAACACAATTATCCCACTAGCCCTGCCACTTTCTGAAGCAGTTCTGGAAGTCTTTCCTGAGACTTTGGCTGCCTTGATGTCCTGAGTCGATTTAAAACAACTGACTTTGGAAAAGAGTCAGAAGTCACACAGTGCCAGATCCAGTAAATACGGCAGATGAGAAAACACTGTAATGTCTTTATTTGACAGAAATTGCTGCAAACATTTTAAATTGATTGAGGACATCAAGGCCGCCATAAAAAAAAAAAAAATCACTCACAAAAAGGACTTCCAGAGTCCTTTTTGCTTCTGGAAATGTCAAAACGATGGAATAAATGTGTTCAAAGTGAGAGAGAGTCTTGTGAGAGGCTAATGGCACTGTTTCTCTTTCTATAATAGTTTTTTTAAACTCTAAACAATCACCATGCTGTTTGATCACATCTCATATGAAAATGGTAACATCTTAGATATTTCATTTTCTTCCCCAGTTCTTGAATATGAAAGTTTACAGATTAGATTGATTATGTGGTGGCAAAGTTGCTGGTCATCAAAGAATTACTAGTTGTAAGACCTAGAGATACTATTTTACTCTCTTCAGTAGTATTATTTCTATAAATATTAATATTGGAATTGGAGTGTTGTGAAAACCATTGTACTAAGTAAAGAACTATACTAAATAAGAGGATAAAGTGTGGGCAATGAGGAAATTACACAAATTTAATTCAAAGCATCAACATGAAGTAAACCAACCATAAAGCAAAGCTAAGGTGAACAATGAATAAAGGTTGTAACTAATGCATCCCAGGAATATTTAATTCATGCTGTATAAATCAGAACATATTGTCATTTGAAGGAGACTAACAGATAATCCAGGTTTGGCCCTGACTAATGCATGAATTTGAACAAGTTCCTTGAGCACTCCAGGGTGAAGGTACTGCAGTAGCAAAGGATAAACATCCTAAGTATACTCAAAGAAAAGGAGATTTACAAAGCTGGGCCATTCGTGTTGTAGGGGAGAATGAAGAGGAGGAAGATACCAGATAGGCAATTCGAAGCCTGTCTTCTTCCGTTTTCTGCCACTATGATAGGATATCTGAGACTGGAACATTTATACAGAACAGAACCGAGATTTATTTGCCTCCCAGTTCTGGAAGTTGGAAAAGCTAAAAGCACAGCCCCAACACTGGCTGAGGAGCTTCAGGACACATCATTCCATCACTCCATGGTAGAAGGCAGAAGGGCAAGAGTGGGCAACACACAGCGCCAGTTCACATAGGACAGCCTGTCTCAGAATAATTAACCCACTTGCATGACAGTAGTGAGCCATTCGTGAAGGCAGGGTCTTCGTGACCTCACCACCCCTCCCTCACCCCTCCTCCAAACACTGTTGCACTGGGCTTTGAGTTTCCAACACATGAACTTGAGGGACATAGTCAAATAGCAGGACCCAGTGTTAAAAAAATGGAAGTAACTTTATCTTTTGTAGAATACTTGGGTTAAACTGGCTCCAACTCAAGAGAGAATGATACAACCCATCACAATTTTGCCAATACATTCCAGGACTATAAGCCATTATGGAATTATATTTAACGAATTTTCCCCAGCCACAATTACTTATTGTTTTAGGTATTTCCCACCCAATGCTAGCAAATATCTGTCCTTTGTCTTCATACATTTGTTCTCTCCAATGGACTAGCACTGTTTTCTACTAAAAATAATTTGGAATCATCAAATAGCAACTATTTTAATCAGAACAAGAATTTAAAATAAGGCAGTATTTTAAAATAATACGTGGGTTTGTGGCTCATTGGTAGAGCACTTTCCTAATGTGTATGAGACTCTGGGCTTGGTCTCCAGCACAGAAAACAAAATCAAACTAAAAGCAAAATCCAGATACGAAGGGTTGTGTGGAAAAAGAATAAGTCAGAATTCATGCTGGAAACCTATTAAATGACGCTGTCCCTCAATTTAGTGTATTTTTCCACAGATTATTTCTGTTTCAATTCCTGACCAAAGTTTAAGTACGTGCAATATTAACTTTGGGGAATGTATTTCCCATAAGCTGATACACACCTGGCATACTAGAATAGGAATTTTTTAAATAAACAAAAATCTGTGGAAAAAGTAAATTCACAGAGTGCTTTCAGGCTGTATATCATTTGTTTCCTTACTCAACCCCACGCATTATAGTAGGTAACATTAAGTGTTACTTAGCATCATTTAAAATTATCCTTTTTTAAGAATCAAAAGTATCACAGAACTAAAATTTATATCATCATATTTATTACTCAAATGTGTTCCTTCCTGTGACTTCTGATTCTCTCCTCTCCATAAGAAGGAACACCATTCAACATCACTGTTGAAGAACTTGATAGACAAAGAGTTGTGTGACCACAGGTGACACGCAGGCAAATGAACAAGCAAGGGGCTGAGAAGGGAGAAATTTTTATGTGCACAATTACATGCATGTCATTAATCTTGTACTTCAAAAGCAAAGATCTTCTGCTGTGGCATATGGCGTTACCGTGTATATAAAACATGTAGACTAGATAGCCACTCAGACATTTTACACAAGTCAGCCCCTCAGAGTACACCCTCCCTTCCTGTGCAGCTGTTGACTGCAGTAAGGGCATGTGACCTGGCTCTCTTCAGGTTCAGTTTAATCCTCAGAAAATAAAGTAAACTAAACCAGCTAGTCTCCGATGTCTTCTAGCCCTCTGAGTCAGTAAAGGAAATAACAAATTTAAAAGAATGGTAGCTGGAATTGGTGGCATACCATTCCAGCACTCTGGGAGGCTGAGGCAGTAGGATTGCAAATTTGAGCCTGAGCAGTTTAGCAACTTAGCAAGACTCTGTCTCAAACAAATAAAATAAAATAAAATAAAATAAAATAAAATAAAATAAAATAAAAAATGATAGGGAAGTAGCGCCGAAAAGGCCCTGGCTTCGATCCTCAGCACAAAAAAAAAAAAAAAAAAAATGGTGATAATATCACAGATACATGCCTATGCCCAAATTTACCAAATTGTATACACTGAATATGTACAATTTTATATACCAAAGATAGCTCAGTAAAGGACTTTTTTAAAAAAACAAAAGTATGTAAAGATTTCAGCAAAGGTAAACAGAATCTGGGCAGCTCAAGGCTTTATACTGATTCACCAAAAGACTATGTTCAGCCTAATTAAATTAAAGTAGCCTTGGCTGGCCTGAAGATAAATCAGAGAGGAAAAGAGTCTCACTTGAAGCTTCTGAAATGGAGCAGACTGCCTCTGATGGGCATGAGTCAACTATTGCTGGAAATATTCAAAAAAAAGGCTGGGAGGTCACTTGACAAGGATGATATAGAGAAGCTAAAACATTTCTAAGTCAAGCTCCCTCCAACTTTTGTGTATGAAATGCCACCGTGAACTATTGTGCCTAAATCCAGCATCATTTTCTTTGATGAGCTATGATGACACTGCATCTCATCGTTCATCCAGCGCACGTATTCTACAGTCTTGTCAGGTATACAATGTTGATTCAGAAAACATATCACGCTGTTGAGGGATAAGATGGGAACCTGACAGCTCTTGGGCAAGTAGTGATGTGGGTGGCACAGACGTGAGGAGCAAATATGAGGAATGCTCTGAGAAGAGAGAGATCACTTCTAGTTTCCAGAGCAAGCATTGAACTCTAAGGATGAGTTTGTGGAGGAGAGGAAGGAGGAGTGGTACCTGAGAAAGTCAAGGAGCACAGAGAAAGAAAGCACATGCTTGGAAAATAGCCAAAAATGCCATGAAGTTGAGCACAGACACCTTGGCAGATCAGGTTTAATGTGCTATTTGCCTACCTCTTGACTCAGTGGGCTAATCAGGCAAAGGCCAGTAGGGCACACCTCCAATCAGGAGAAGCTGGACCAAAATGGAGTTCACAGTGAGTGTGGAATCGGGGTTACCTTTTAGTCACCTTTGGGTAAGGCCATCAAATGGCAAGTTCTATCTTCAGAGAGATGTTATAGGCTTAGATAAGATTTTTGCTCTGTGGACATTGGCTTGAAACTTTGAGTCCACTGATACATACCTTTTCATAGTAGTAATGATCTACGTGCAATCCCATCCCCTTGATCATTTATTGGATCTGCTTTCTGAACATCCAAATTCAGCAGTAGCTTTGCTTTTGATTATCCATGAAGTTTTATTATTTTTATGTGTGTGTCTTTTTGAGACAGGGTCTCACTATGCAGTTCAGGTTGGTCTTGAGCTCACTCAGTAGCCCAGGCTGGTCTTGAACTTGCAACGATCCTCCTGCCTCAGCCTCCCAAGTGCTGGGATTACAAGCGTGCACCACCATTCCCTATCCATGAAGCTTTACCATTGGATCCTTGGAGGAATTGTCTCACAACAGCTCATGTGTGATTTCAGCTTTTTGGTTATGTGATCACTACCCTGGGTTTTCTCTTTAAACTGGACCTGGTTTAAATGTGCTTAACCCTAATTTAACAAGCTTGATAAATTGTTCTTTTCTGTTAAAAATTTCTCTGTCCTTTGTTTTATCTGTATATATCCAAGATAGAACTTAATCTAAAAAAGAAATATGGCTAAAAACTATCAGAAAAGTTTGGGGATTTTTGTTTGCTTTCCATAAGCATTAACAAACAAAGCAAACATTCAGACTCTAGATCCCTGAAAACAATGTGCAAAATTTTATTTCTTGTCCTTAGGCTGATTTTTATCCTAATTTTATAAGGCCTATTGCAAAACAAATACTGAAGGTTCATAATACAGTTTTAATATTCATTCTCCTACTATTCAGTAGGGTAAAATCAAGACAGGCATGAAAGGATATCATTATAATTCTATCAGAAAAGCAAATTTATACTCACACATAGCTCCTCAGAACAGCTCTTGCCCCTGGAAGTCTCGATATCTGATGGATATGTATAGGTATTTGGAGAGAAGGAGAATCTTACAGCAAAATAAAAATTGACATGTTCAGAATTTCTAAGGAAATTCAAGAAGAAGAAATGGGGACAGAAAGGGAAAATGAAAAGTTCACAGAAGAATGAAAAATAGCATAATGGGTGAGGCCAAACCTCAGCGAAAGCTAACTGCAAAGGATCTTGGGGAACTGAAATGCATAATACAGATTGTCTTTGACTGACCTATAGAGAAAAAGACTCTTTCCCTCTGCTCATCCAGAGAAAACCTAGTGTACTCACAAATGTTTTGAGTGTGAGTGTAAGTCTACAAGTGCTCTTAGACCCACCTCTGAATTAACTGCACACACAACCAAAGCAGGGTGTACAAAAGCTGGTGGTTGTCAGAGAAGGTCATGAGAACATAAGGCCCCAGAAATCGATAGAAATCTTCAAAGAACATGGATTTGTTGAATTCTAATAAATGTTATCTAGTCATTGAGTGGCAGCAAGGCCCTTCCACCTGACATCCTGTTTTGCACATTTCCAACTACATGTAACTATTTCTGTTCCTAATATTCATCGGTGTGAGAACGAACTGGAGAGATATGGAAGGGCTCTAATACCAGAGGAATTCCAAATGAAAAATAAACAGATAGCCTAAAAAATACGGGGGTGCAAAATTTTGGTTTGCCTGGGCCACATAGAGTGAAGAGGAATTGTCTTGGGCCTAATATAGAATATGTTAATTTTGTAAGCAACAAAACTTCTGTCTTAGATTTTTTAAGAAGAGGGCAATGTGAACGTACAACTAGTGGTATAGTTGACCTTGTTTTGTGATACTAACACAGCAATATTGGTTCATTGGAGGCAGTTGCAATATTTAGTAAGTTCTCAAGGTGCTCTTTGTTTGTTTGTTTGTTTTTATCTTTTTGAGACAAGGTCTAGCTATGCAGTTCAGGCTGACCTTGAGCTCACTTTGTGGCCCAGGCTGGCCTCGAACTCATAACAATCCTCCTGTCTCAACCTCCCAAGTGGTAGGATTACAGGCATGTGCCACCACACCCGGGTCAAGGTGCTCTTTAGAATATTTTGTCTAATTTTAATCTTCTTGTGCTCCATGATTAAAAACAATTGTTCACAAATGTATATCCTGCCACAAAAGCAACGACAGGAATAAGGCACAATGGTGAAATAGAGGGTTTTTTCTGGAAAAATAGGTCCCATAAAAGTCTCGTCAGAAGACGTGCTCAGATTATTCTTTGAGTTGAATGTTTGCAACTATGCGCATTCCAAACATTAATAAATGAGCAACCATTTATCTTTCTAGTATCAGTGGTATTCTATATGTAATTGTAACAATTCCACAAACAGAAAGCAATTTTATATAATTTTATGCTTTCTATACCACAGCTGCTAAAAGTATTTTGACTGATTAAGTTACTTTATGAAATAACACAAGGCCACATTTAGTAATTAAATAAGAAAACTTACATGATGGCTTAATAACAATAAATGCCTACCCTCTCAGGCACACACGTGCAGAGTACACTGCAGTCACACAAGCGTGTGTAATGTAGGATACGTTTGGGCTTTGATTCAACTGTGTGTGGCAGGCAGGGGAGGTGGAGTTACATGGCACAGCGCCCTCCCCTATGCAGCATTTGGTTGTTGCCTACACCATGCAATCATGTCATGAAAATATCAGTAGAAATCACATACTAGTGCTAAACCTTTACAACACTGCATTAAGAGCTGTCCAGGCTGCACATGGTCTATAGACCAGCGGCACCCACCCGCCTTAACACTTAGAAAATATCACCTAACATGAATAATATTAGGGGTGATCCTATTTCCGTTCACCCCACGTTCTTTCTCCAGCCGGATGTAAGACCTTATTCCCATCTCTGGGAGGGCAATGGATGGTGTTACCAGAAACATTTCAGCCTCTACCTCAACTCTGCAAATTGTTCCTCCCTTTGGAGAGACAAACATAAGCCAATTCGACAACAGAGGTAAGGGCCTGACTCTCACTGAGCAAGTGGGAAACAAGTTGCCTGGAAGGTTAGAAGGAAGGTCTGTGCTCGTCCACATTTCCTCTTAGTTCTGCTTCTCCAGATGCAGCAGGCATCAGGATTCCAATGTCCCTGCAGCGACCCCTCGCAGTGAGCTTTACAGCATCTCACCTGTGGCACCACGCGTAAGTTCATTCTGTGCAAAGTCAGAAGTTCTGTCTGTGTCCTCCACCTGAGCATACTCCTCAATGAAGGCAATAAGCGGTCTATGTCTGTGTGATTCTATAAGCAAAAATTCTCAGCTAGATCTGCAGAAGGAAAGGGGGTTTTACCATGAGTCTAATTCCTAAAAGCAACACAGTAGCGAAATCAGGAAAATGTTACGTTTGTCAAATTATTAGTAGCCAGATGTGGTGATACATGCCTGTAATCCCAGCACTCAGCAGGCTGAGGCAAGAGGATCGTTAAAAGTTTGAGACCAGCCTGGGCTACCAAGTGAGCTCAATCCAGCCTGAACTGCATAGCGAGACCTTGTCTCAAAAAGACAAAAAAAAGGAAAAAAAATATGCAAACAAATGCTTAGTGAAGGCAAACATCACCAAGTATGAAGAAATAGGTGCCTTGAAAAGTGAAGATTGTTGGCATTATAAACTGTGTGTTCATGTCCCTCCAAAATGAATAGGTTGAAACCTTAACCCTAAGTAGGATAGTATCAGAAGGCGAAGCAATTAGGTTCTGATAAGGTCATGCAGGTGACCTCTGATGTGGGATTACTGCCCTTATAAGGAAAGAAAGGGACTAGAGCTCCCTTTCCAAGCCAGTCCTGAGAATGCAAGGAGAAGGCAACTGTCTGACTAACGGCCACGAAACGGACTGGCTAAAGCCCTGACAGTGGACTCGCTTAGGCCTTGATCTTGACATTTCCAGCCTCATGTGAGGAGAGGAATTTATCTGTTCCCCATTCCTCATGGTTTCGTAGAGGAAAGCGAGCTCTCTTCCCAGCAAAGTAGTCTCTGCGCCCTCACCCACACTTTCCCAAGAGAGGAAATGCTTCTCTGATTCTGGCAGCAGGAAGTAGGCATTGAGACAAATAGTTCAGTTCCTTTCTCTTTTTCAGAATGCAAAAGTCTTCCCGACATACACATCTTTTCATCCATTTCCAGGCAGGTTCTACCATCACAAGGTCTGATGTCATGGGTATGGAAGTTCAATTTCCAGCTTGGGGGAGCACTAAAGAGAAACAGTACTATAGGTCAAGTTCAATTTCCAGGTTGTGGGAGCACAGAATAGAGACAGTGTGTGGCCAGCTATAGGTCAAGCAAAAGTCTCTAATTTCTTGTCATCAGCTAAAACACAGATATTTTTCCCATCAATTGTTGAGATTCCTGTCTTTATTTTTTGTCATTTTCCTATATTCAAGAGACGTGTTATTGACTGTCCTTATTAGGCCTAATTTATCAGATCTTGGGCCAGAAATGCAGGCAGAGTGTATAACAAGGAAGGGACTAGAAACCTTTGGCCTCCTAAGCCACTTGGGTTTGAACCTCATTAGCTTTCTGTGGCTTTCTTTCACTATGTGGCTGGTTTTTAATTGCTGAGAGAATGTAGGGCTTAGTAAGCACAGTCTTTGTAATTCCCCGTGGTTGAACTTGCCCTGACTTGTGCCAGTATAGCTATGACTTAAAGCAGACCAGTGGGACAGGGGTTACATTACAGGTCAGAGAGTCTCTTTCACCAATAAAACAAGCAGAGTTTCAGTGTAAAGGCATTTTAAGCATTTGTGGCTAGATCAAGCCTGGTTCGTTCGATTGTATTTCACAGGCAGATCTATAGACTAGATCATTACTGGACAAAAGCAGCCAGGTTACAGGACATGGCATTCTTTTAAGGTGAGTCATAGGCCAGACATAGGTAAATACTACAAAGTGTGCTGCCCCACTGTGTTCCTTCGTATGTTGTTTTGAAATACAACAGGAAAAAAAATTATGAAGAAACTAACATCTAGGTTTCACAGAGCCTGTTTGAAAAGCTCTTAAGAATCACACCTCAAACTCACGACCTCAAGGTAGTTATGATTTGTTATTGAAATAAGGAAGAAACACAACTTTGGATTCCAGACCTTTACTATATCTAACCACACACACAGGAAGGACATGGATATTGTTACCAAAAAGTAAAAAAGGTAGGGCCTCGTGATTGAGGAAAAATAAAGCACAGATGAAATGCCTACGCACTAGACAGATATTAAAGAAGAGAGGAGACCTTGAAGGCCAGGCTAGAAAAAAAAAACAGAAACAAAAAGATGAACCTATATCTAACTTCTCCCATAAAGAGGGGTTTGGAAGAGGAACAGGGATTTTAGCCTTTACTGGACTGGGGAGCATAACAAGCCCACTGAAATCAAATAGAGCAAAGCAGCCAAAGTCTCAGAGAGCACTTGGAAGGCTTCCCCAGAGAAAAGCTCTGATCCAGGAAACTCCTGAGAAGAACACTCTGAAAGGCATGTGGAGAGTACACAGGAAAAGCCGGTGGGACATTGCCTTGGAAGATCTGAACAATCTCAAACAGTTACAATAAGTTAAATGGAGGAGTTTTTTTTAAAAACCTTGTATAGCTATATGATTAACCATTATGTATATGTAACAATCACATAACTAGTGTATTGTAACTACTATACATAACATTATATATAAAAACCACTACAGGTATTTTAAGTCTATAGTATATATTAAGCTATATTATATTACATTAGTATACTCCATTATACTGTCTACAGGATATATTAAGCTATGTTATACTATATATTAAGCTATATTATACTATGCTCTACTATTATACTAGAAAAGGAATTGTTGGCTGTGCTCTGGGGCAATGTTCACAAAATGTATGAAATCTGGACACTTCATAATGACGGAGGGAAGAAGAACCGCCAAAAAGGGAAGGTAAACAAGACAATGAAAACTTGGGCTCAGACATGGTTCTGATGGGAAAATACGTCCTGTTCTCAGATTCAGAAATTCAAGTGGTGTAGAGGGAGGCATAATATGTTAGAAGCACAATGTCTACCTTGAAAATCAGACAAAAAAGAAAGGAAAGAAGGCACACCTAGAAAAATCCATCAGTGTGAAAGAATCAAGAGACTTTGCAACAAGTGTTATCATTTGACAGGAAAAGAATAAGTCAGAGGCCTCAGGATAGAAGGTGATGAAAGAGTACTCAGGAGCAAACACTGATCTATGTAGGTATCTATAGCCCCAGTACTAAATAAGAACTACCTTCTGTACACAGCTAAGCTAAAAATAAAATTAAAAAATGAAGAAGGAACTGAACGTTAGTTCAGTCTATATAAACACGCATAATTTTTGTATGCCCATGCAACAATTACAAAATTCAAATATGTGATTGGGCACAATAACATTTTAAATGTTTTTAAAGTAAAGAGGATGCAGTATAATCATAACTCAACCACATAAAATGAAATATTTTACTTAAAATTAAAAACATAATTTTTAACTACATATAGGCAAAAGAGAAATCAAAGGAAGGTAAAAGAAAAACTTTGGTCAAAAAGTTTAGTTTAAAAAAATAACAGGGGCTGGGGATACAGCTCAGAGGTATGAGTGCTTCCCTGGAAAGCCTGAGGTCATGAGTTCGATTCCTGGTACCAAAAATAAAAAAAAATAAAAAATAAAGAGCAGCTGTGGACACAGGCCCATGATGGCATGTACTTAGCATGCCCAGAGCCCAGGGGTTCAACCCTAGCACTGCCCTCCCCAAAAGATAACAAAATCTATTGTACTCAAGGTATAAAATGACATGGTTTTGTTGTGATCAAAAGGAAAACAACTTATTTATTTAGAAATTAGACAAAAATTAAACCAAAATGAACTAGAATAACTAGACCAGCCAAAAGCTGAAATGAACAAGACAACATAGCCGAATCAGAAAGCTGACCTTGAAAACGGCTAGTAAAAAAAAGATGAATCTATCGCAAGCATAATTATGGCAAAATGATAATCAAAAATAAAGAATTTAAATGAGAGTAAATGAACACTGCATATCTTTGAAAACTTGGATGAAATTTTTTCCATGTCTTTTCTTCCCTGCAGAAGTTTACAGCAGTGCGTCAGGATCACTGGTGTATGTACAGATCACCTGGGATTTTGTTAAAATGTAGATTCTACCTTATTAGTTTAAGGTGGTGGCTGAGATTTTCCAATAACTATTAAGAAAAAACAAATCTTTCCTCCTTTAAGTTGAGGTTGTCACATATTTTTTGTCCCAATAAAGAAGAAAATTATGGGGCTGGGGATTTAGCTCAGCGGCACAGCACCTGCCTGGCAAGTACAAGGTCATGAGTTTGGTTCCCGGTACCAAAAAAAAAAAAAAAAAAAGAGGAAAATGACTAGGACAAATATGGAAGGTCAGTTCTCAACATAGCTACCCTTGTGATCAAGAAGCATAAAAATATGCTGGAATTCCCTGGGAGGCAGTGAAATTTAAATTACAGTAGCAATACAATATCTTTTTATGTCTTGGAGGATGAAAAATGGTAAGTCTCTATTAGGGTCCACTGCTAGTGAGGACCCAGGAGAAAGCATGTCTTCACAACATTGTGGCAAAATGTGACTCATTAGAGCTTGCTGGGAAACAATCCAGCACCACCTAAAAAAGCCTGAAATCCCAGCACTTGGGGGGCTGCGGCAGGAGGATCATTGTGATCTTGAAGCCAGCCTGGGCTACATTGTGAGTTCAAGGTCAGCCTGAACTGCAGAGTGAGACAAAAAAAAAAAAAAAAAAAAAACTAAAAAGAACATGAGTCTAGGGATGTAGCTCAGTGGTAGAGCACTTGAGTGCTAGAGTGGTAGAGCATCATGAGTGAGGCCTGGGCTCTATCCTCGGCACCGCTTAAGTATAATAAAAAAGAGCATACAGTAACCATGCTTCTGAAAAATCTATCCTATAAAATAAAGACATCAATATATAAAGATACATGAGCATTGTTTCCGGTAACATTAAAAAATATCTGAAGGAGTAGTCACGTTGGTTTTCTCCTGCAGGACAACAATTTCACACAAATGAAACAACACGCATTTGTTATCTCGCAGCTTCTGTGAGCCGGGGCTTGAGACACAGCTTAGCTGTGTCTTCCACTTACACTCTGACAAGGACACAGATAAGGAGTCATCCAGGCTACTCTCTCACCTGGTGACTTGACTGGGGAAGAACATGCTTCTGCCTCACTCACTGTATTGTCAGAATTAATTTTCTTGAGGACCGAGGTCTCTGGTTTCTCTTGTTGGTTCTTGGCAAGAGGCTGCCTTCATCTCTCAAAGTGCACCTGGAGTAGGCCCACAGTTCCCTGCCGACAGGCTTCCTCAACATGGTCACTTAATGTGAAGCCAGCAAGAACCATTTCAAGAAAAACTGTGTTTGCAAGGCAGTCTCCTGTAGTATAACAACCGCAGGAGTGGCATCCCATCCTCCCTGCCGTATTCAAATGACCGGTGCTTCCCACACCCAAGGAGAAGTGACACGAAGGGTCACACACCAGGAAAGGCCACAACGGATCTTACCCCCACTGCAGACACCTCATTGATTCGGGGAGGTTAGGAGATGGTTATGTGTTTATACTGTTGACTATTATGTAGCTATTATAAAGAACGGATTAGGGTGATGCGACTTGCTGGGATTTCTAATGGTACTGTTGAATAAGAAGAGCAGATATAGAAAAGTTGAACAATAAATTTGTAAACAATGATTTCCCCATCTGTGAACTACTAAAGGGTCAGCCTTTAGAGGAAATCAAGGTTTTCATAATGCCTGAGCTAAGGGAGAAAGATGTAGGGACAGAGGAAAACTGCCCTTAGGAAGCAGATTGTGTAGCAGATTTTGTATGTGGCAGCCACTGTGGCAGTCAACCTGCTCGGAGGCAGGTAGAGTTTCTCCCCAGGTACGGTAAATGCATGTTGCCAAACTAACATTTTGATGAACAGTTTCTCACAGCTGAGTTTAACTGTAAAGATCCTGGTGTCTGGACCACTGGCATCTTAGTAAGCCTTAAAACGAGATTATGACTGCCTGCCTTCCTTTCGTTAAACATCCTGGAATTCCTCTTTGGATCTTTGATAGCAATAACAGAGGTCTGTATTAGATAAAACCCTGGGTTCTAGCAACACATTGCTTGGAGCCACAAATTTTGCTTGATGTTTTAAATTTCAGAGTTCTAAGGTTGGTCTTGTAATATTAAATATGCATTACTTCTTTTGAACTTTAAAAATGAGACACATGACCACTATCTGGCAAAAGATACACATCTATAACATATAACAAACTCTCAAAATTTAACAGTGAAATGTAAAAATAAGAGCACAAGTAACCCCATGAGAAAATGGGAAAAACATATCAAAAAACATTACACTAAAGAGGTTATCCAGTGCATATGAGAAGTATATGGAAAGATATTCGGCAATACTAACCTTCAAGGAAACACAAATCTGAGGCTCAGTGCGTTATTAACAAACATTTTAAAATAGCTAAAATTAACACCAAATTCTGGTGAAAATGTATCACTCATACATACCTGGTAAGAATATAAAATGATACAGCTATTCTAACCAATGGCACTTCTAGCTATCTATCCCAGAGAATTAAAAAGGTTGTTCAAGCAAAATGTGCAAAAAGCAAATCAAATAAAGAAGGGAAAAGGAATGGACTCCTGAGATGCTCAGCAAATTAAATGAATTTCAAAGAACTGATGCTCAGTGAAAAGTCTCAGTTTGAGAAGGTCACATATATGTGGTTTCATTTATGTAACACTTTAAATAACAAAAATATAGAAATGGAAAATAGATGAGTGGAGGCCCAGAGCCAGAGCTGGGGTAAAGTACAAAGTATCAGTGTGACCATAAAGAAGCAGCAGAAGAAGTCCTTGGGTTGATGGAACAGTTCTATGTTGAGTGTGGCCACACAAATGTACACAGCTGTACAGACATATACAAAGCATGTAAAGCTGGTGAAATCCGAATAGCACTATAGACTGTGCTTGTGCTCATGTCAGGTTCCTGGTTTTGTACTGTAGCTACATAACAGGTTATCACTATAGGAAAGTGGGCAGAGGCAGATGGGATCCCTCCATGTGATTTCTTTTTTTGTTTGTTTGTTTGTTTGGTTGGTTTTTTCTCCGGTACCGGGAACTGAGCTCACGACCCTGCGCTTGCCAGGCAGGCGCTTTTGCCGCTGAGCTAAATCCCCAGCCCCCCTCCATATTATTTCTTATAGTTGCATGTAAACTGAAACATGTCAAAAAAATTTTTAAAGACCCTTGAGATAAAGAGAAACTTAGGATTGAAAGAAGCTTATTCATCCCAATACAAGACAGCTCCAGCTTCAGCTGATGAAAGGAATTCAATTTTATTTTGACAAGTGGTAGATGCCTCCGTCTGAGACTGGAAAAGGAAAACTAGAAGGCACAGTTTTGAAAATTAATTTCTTTAAATTTTAATGTAAAGACTTTGCATATTACTATTTTAGACAAGACCAAGGTGATTTGATATGTCTTTGACATGGTAATTTCATTAAAAACAGAAAACCCACAGTTGGAGGTGTTCTTTATATTGCCATCATAATAATGTGGAGTTCCTTTGTGCTACCATATTATCTCCCTGAATAACTATGCTGAAGTGATGTTAATCACGAGACTGGCTATAACTTGGGATGAGAATTAGAATGACTATTACCTCTAGATAACGGAAGGTCTTAGAAATTGATTTAAATGAGGTGCAGTTCTGACACACTGCATAATCTATACTGCCTGCCAGGGCCCCCAAGAAGACAGAAAGATCAGCTTTGGAAGTGGGAAGGTAAGATTTTGTTCCCTAAGAGATGCAGTAACAACCCTGGATGGTCAAAGCTTTGGAATTCAACTCTCTGTGCTTGTCTCCTACTTTTTATACTTCTCTATTGGAGAATATTCCTTGTGTAAAAATACTAACGGGGCCTCTGACATCTCCCAGATAAGATCAGCAACTTATCAGAAGGAGGTACTGACCATGTGCTTACCATCCCTTTCCCTTATAGTATTTTGGCCAAGGGAAGCACATTTTTCTACCTTGTTATATAAGATTACACGACAGTAAGCTAACACAGGCAGGTTTTACTTTCAGGGAGAAAGCTTCAATTTTAGGATGATATATTCAATTTCATGTAATGATAGGGGTAAAAAAGAGTCAAATCAGAATTTTCCTAACAATTGTCACTACAGATAAAGCCCAATACACAAATTTATCTTTCCTTTAAGAAAGGCGATACTTGGATTATTGTCTCTGATTCCTTCCTAATCACTCCTAAAGTGGAAAGAAGAGAGTTTTATGTGTTGGCTCCTTTCTAACCTGACATATGTTACCTACCATAATACACTGTCACTCACACACCTCAGTCATACCTGAGAAGCTGAATCAGCTCCTGTTTTTATAGCCCCAACATGTAGATTTGTCCGCACAAAGTACTGTAATAACTTTGTCAAGTTTTGTTAAAATCAACTCAGCAATTCTATGATGAACTTTCAAAAATTACATCAAAGTGTCATTCTTAGATTTATAAGTACAAAACAAGAGGAATTATTCAAAGCAAATCTGGGCATTACTTCCTCAGATCAAGTAAATGTATAATACTTGGATCAATGACAAGAAAATACTAATAGACCTTTCATGTATTAAAATCAATATAAAGTTAAAAAGAGCAAAGATTTGTATGACCTATGGTCAGTTAAGTACCACAGTCTTCCCCTTCTCTTTATGAAATACAGAAAATACTACTTTCTTCTATTTCTTTTTACCTAGAAATCTAAGTTTTTGTTATTCTTTGATCAATCTTACATTCTTACATCTGGTGGGCTGAGAAACTTCATTGACGATAACAGTATATAATGTAGCAACAACTGTTAATTCCTATCATTTTGTTTTGAGGCCACGTATCATTTCTGTTGTTTTTGTCTTCGGTGCTGCTGTTTTGTAAGTTTTTTTCTCTTTAAAATAAAAAAAAAGCATAGAGAAGAAATTGGAATAAAACCTTTAAAGTTTGAAACCTATAATTAACAAAGGGTCTAACTACTTTTCAAACCTAGTAGGTATCGTTTATCTCAAGACAAGAACCTTAGCAGTGATCTAAAAGCAGCAAGCATAAACACCAACATGACAGAATCAGAATAACTTAATAAAGAATAGCCTTTGCCATTTTCAATTTCTTCTTTAGAAACTGATCAAGTTTTTTGCCCCTTTTTCTTTGCATATCAGTCCTTTTCTTATCAGTTTTTGTCACATATTTTTGTAGTTAAGAGAGAAACCATTTGGTACATCGCTTCAATTATCCTAGTTTCTCCCTTGTCTTTTAATTTTATTTATAATGCATCTAAACATGTATTATTATTGTCATTGTTACATAAACCATCCATCTCCATTGTTAGCTATTCCATTGCCTGAATGTTTAGAAAAGAATTTTCTCTCTAGAGGCTAAGCATACACTTATATTTTCTTCCTTTTTAAAATGGTTTCTGAATCTACAAATATTAGCTCAGTGCTTGAAGAAAGACATGACTATACAGAGAAAAGTAACATTTTTGTAAGGGAAAAGTAACTATTTGTCAGCTCTCTCCTAAAAACAGTTTTGCATAACCCCAGTTAAACATCATAAGGATCTGTAGGCTAATCTAGGAAAACAAGACATTTGGGTGTAGTAATATCACAAAAGTAAAAGAATAATGATGATATGTAGATGGATGATATGGAGGAGTGGAGGGAGAAAGGGAGAGGGGGAAAAGAAAGGAGGGAGAGAGAAAGAGAGAGAGGACAGATGGAGGGAGAGAGAGAGAGAGAATCACAAGAGGGTAAAGGTAGCCCAGAAACATGTGGAAATAAAGCTTTTCATTTATAAAAAGGATGCAACACAAAACAACAGGGGAAGAGATGGAGTTGATCACTTGATAAAGTTATCTGTATCACCCACTCTGCACCGAGAGCCATACTGGGTGCTGGGAAGAGAAGACAGGCATACATGCCGTGGAGTACACAAGACAGTGGGGAGGACGAGTCCAGAGAATAATTACACACATGCAAAGGCGATGTGGAGGGTGTCGGCGGGATCTCTCACAGGATGGACTAGTCTGTAACCAGGGAGAGCGGCTTCCGAGAAGGTACGTATGAACTGCGAGGTGCAGCAGCAGCTGAACAAAGTGTTGTGCTGTCTTAAAGAAGGGTGAGGAGCAGAGATCTTCCCTGTGCTGGACCACAGAGTAACAGGCAGGCAGCAAGGATTGAATCTGTATGGCAGGGAGGAGCCAGATCATGCAGAGATTTGGTTTTATTGAGGATTTTTTTTTTAACTTTAATGAAGGGCAATGAGGAGAAACTGATGAATGTTAAGCAGTTGGGCAACTTGGTCAGATTATACTTTTTAAAGTGGGTCAGAGAGGCAAGAAACGGGAGCAGCAGATCTATTTATATGGCTACTGGAATACTTCAGGTAAAAGATGAGGGTGGCTTGAAGTGTTAAGGATGAGGACAGAAAAATGAAATGTTTGATAACTACTTAGAGGTAAATTCCATAGAACTTGATGACTGATCAGATGTATGAGGAGGCAGAGGGAGGAAGGAGTGCATAACAACAATTTAGCTGCTGAGGGTAGGAGTGCTGTAAGAGATCTTAATATCAAAACCAATATCAAAATACACTCCAGATGAAAATGCATAATTTCTTTAAGGAATCAAAGACTTCCAGCACATGTTCCAGTGCGGCTCCTTCCACCACAGCAGTAACTGGGCCCAAAGCAGCCTTGTGAAGAGTGTTGCATCCATCCAGAACTCCTTGTCCACACCTTGCCTGTGCTTTACTTCATACAAGAGGTGACCAAAATACACAGGAAGAGACACATTGCCACAGTTCCTTCAAAATATTCCCCCTGGCTTTGAACACATTTTACCCCATCATTCCTGCCATCTTCTGAGGCAGTTTTGGATGTTCTGTCTTTAGGTTCCTCCATGAGGCATTATCAAAAGCATAGTGAATGGTGCTGCTGGGTGCCATTCAAAGGAAAAGCAGGCTCATAAAAGCATTGCAGTGTGTCCTCATCCGCCTTACTTGCCATCCGCCTTACTCACCATCCGCCTTACTCACCTGGTGCAACTTCTGGCTCTTCCCCAAAGTCAAAATGACGATGAAAGCTAAATGTTTTGAATTGATGGAAGACAGCCACAAGAGTGCAACTAAAGACACTCATGAAAGAAGACTTCCAGAACTGCTTCAGGAATGGAAAGAACAACGGGATATGTGCATTCAAAGCACGGGTGACTATTTTGAGGGGTGATTGACTACAATGTGTCTTCTACCATAATAAACTTTGTAATATTCGTTTATTTGTTGACCACACCTGGTAGTCTTTCCAGAAGGACCATCTGTAACTTGCCAACATTACCTGTTTAAATATTACTAATCTTCAAAATAACCTAAAATGCCACCTTCTCTACAATATCTTTCTTGTTCCTCGAATTTAAAAAAAGCTTTATTTTATTTTGAGGGTATCATCACTTATATATTTTGTATCGTTATTATTATAGTTATTATTATACCCTGTCATTCCATGATTGTATTCATGTATATCTGCCATCCCTAGAGCTTCATAAATATCCTCGACACATATGTTCATAGCTACAACCTAGTCTTGCTTATTGCAGCTCCTACTACAAGTACACAGGGCTTAATATACACTCCACCAATGAATAAAATAATAAATAAAGGCATTAAGTTTAATTTGAAATAAATGCTTCTGGTAAAATCAGGCATTTTGCCACTTAACTAACTCACACAAAAGCTCAAATATTTCAAATCTCATTCTTCTACTAACTGGAAACTGCTTCAGGCCACTCACTTCAATTTTTATTAACTTCAGCTTAAATAAATTAACCCTCTTTGTCAGTTCTTGCCACTGTTTGCCCTCACGATTCTTTAAGTATGTTTTCTTTCTCTCTTTTCAGAGGTGAAGAGGTGGGCCTCCAGCTATTACTAACTCAGTAATGTGAGGCTATTCTTTTTGAACATATGATATTCTCCAGATCTTTGACAGGATCTAGATTGCTCTACATACTTTATTTTATTCTGTGCTTTCTCTTAATTTTTAAATAATTTAAGACTTGCACATTCTGTATAGCCTTCCTCAGACTCCCTAAATGTTAATGTTTATTTTACCTGCTTTATCATTCTCCCAACTTGTGGTCAAGAAGACTCTTCATCCCTAGATATGCTAGTCCCTCCACAGAATTTAAATGACACTGCCAAAATGGACTGTGTTTCACCCAGCCCTGGTCACTTACTCTAATGTGTGCTACTGCACAGGTCCTGTCCTTCGTAACCAACAAAAAGGTCATTTGAAAGCTTGCTGTCTCTGAGCCATTCCCACATCCCCCCAAGGCACTTAGGAATCATTTAGTTGCTTCTACTCCTCTAGGTTGGGGGAAATTCAGTGTGTATGTATAAGACAGTCCCACATCATGTTTGAGACACAGACAATGGTGTGTCATCCTCACCGTTGTTGAGGTACAGAGAACTGTATGGACTTGTCTCACTGAGATTCTGGGGACCACACACCCAAGTGTTTCCCTGTGTACTGGCAGCAGTCATCCTGGGTCCCCCTGAATTGCGCATTGTCATGTAACAAATCTCTACTTAAGAATTCTGAAAGCCTCCCAAGGCCCACTTTCATGGAGGAGAATGAGAATAAGGTACACAGTCCAATCAGACTACTGTCTGATTGGATTCCTTTACCTATCTCTTGACCCACTGATGGCTTTAAAGGGATTGCTGTGTGCCACGGCAGGCTGGGGCAATGGTCATCCCAGCCGATGCAACCTGTGCAACCTTGGCTTTTAAAGACCACATCTGTCTGGTTTTCAGTTCTGATGATTTATAAATTATTAGTGATCCTCCCAGCTGAGAAGACAACATTCTCTTATTGACTAGGAAGAAACACACTTTCGGTCCCTTTTGCACTCTTCTCACTCTGCACTTTCCTCATGCCTGGGGTACACCTGCAGCTTAATGGGGGAGAAGTTTATTTTGGCTCCTAATTGAGCCCATAGTCGACTGCCTCCAAGCAAGCACAGCATGGCACAAGGGCACGGCAGAGGGACAGCTGCCCACCTTGAGGCCTCCGGGAAGCAGAAAGTAAAGGGAGATATACTACATTCTGAGCAACACCCCAATGACCCACCTTCTAACACAAGTCTGCTAGAACACCCCAGAATCCAATCACATTCTAAAAGCCCTGCCTATGATCTCATGGAGCTTTGGGGAGGGCAACTAGACATAAACTGCAACACAAGAAGATATTAAAATAACCTTAGATTTCTTCCACACCTTTAAAAAAAGATATCTTTTTTTGACAGTTGGGACAAGATAACTTTTTAATAATGGATGTGTTTCTTATAAATTTCCCACAATTTAAAAATAAACATAAAAGCTCTTCTCCATCAACCTGCTCCAATAAGGAAGATAAATTTTGATTCTTTTCTTCAAGAAAAGTTGCTTTCTTTTTTCTTTCTTCCCTTTTTTCTCTCCCATCTCACTCACAGATGGCCTTCCTCCTGCGTTCACTACTAAATCCCGTACATCACATATCCAAGGATTTGGACAGGGTTTTCCTGTAAAACTAAAAGTCACCTCCATAACTGTACACTGCTCAACTTCATTTCCACCTCATACATTTGGCAACAAGTATTTCTACACAAAAAATAAGGGTGATGGTTATGCTTTCATGTTCTTAAAATCCAGGGAAAGTGTTACAAAACAAAACATAAGTGTGGGAAGATTGAATTGCTCCAACCACAGTTTTCCTAAATTACTGCCAAATTGTTTCATTTTAAATACTGTAAAACATTCTATAACTAATAATAAATAACTTTGCTCCATGGTTCTCCCAAGTAAATTAAATCTAGTGATAACCTAAATCTTCGTTGAAGCCACATTTCATAGTAGTGGAATGGTGATTAATAATTTCTTTCATTTTTCTTACTATCTTGTGCAAGAATTTTAGGGCTATCCACCATTCCCAGTAGACACTGGCCCAGCCAGTTCATAGCCACATGTTGGTCTTAGTTAGCACGTGTGCTGAACAGTCAAAATTGTTCTTTCTTCCTTTCAACAATGTATTTCCACAGCTGCTATCGCGAGGTCTTTCACACTGCCATTAAAAACACTTGAAGAAAGCAGTCCAAGCACAACCCAGGAAAAAGAATTAAGCTGCAAAAATTCTGTCTTTCATCTCCCATCACACCAGCAGATCTCCACCTGAATAATAATGAAGATGCTTTAGATGTGATGTGATGCTGCTCTAAATACCAGGAAATATTCTCAGCCTGTGTCAAATTTATGCTGACAATGCCTACTCCTCTCATAGCACAGAGGAAAAAAGGAAATCTTTTCCCTAATAACCATTTGCTTGTATCAACTAAAGCAGCATCTGCTTCATCAAAGTAAATGAAGCGAAGCTCGGTGCTGCACTTCAATAAGAACACCTCTCCTCTCTCTTCTCAGCCCAGTATCCGGCCTTGTTCTGAGCTCATCATCAGCTGTCCTTCCTGCTCTAGGGAGGCAACACAACCAGCATCAAGGCAGCTCTGCCTGGCCTTGACTCGCTGGACCAACCCTCTCAAAGCGATGTAGCAAGTGCACTCTGCCCAGGCCACTGCCTGATTCAAGAAGTCATTGAATAAACACTTGCAGAAATAAAAACTGAGCTAAAAAATATAGAAAGCATTTTTGAAAATGAGGGGGGATACCTCTGAGTTGCTTGGTAATTTAAGCTAAGTAGATTTTCCCCCATCACTCTCCAGATATGAAATTAAGCTTCCAGTTTTGCAAGCAATAAATAATCAGCTATTTTTTTGTTCTTTCTAACAATCCAGCAGAAATCTATAGACACCTCTGACATTCAATCCAGACAGGACTTTCTCTACTATACCACTGTGTTTCCAAATATGTCTTTGAGTTGAGGATAATGTCTGTCTGCTTAGTACTCAGTTGGAGATGAGAAAGGAAGGCAGAAGGAGCCATGGAGGAAGGCAGTGCCTAGAGACAGCCTCTGGGACAGAGCAGGAAGTACTGGGATACTCCTCCTCCACACCCCATGAAGTGCCACGAACCAGGGGAACACTGGAAGGAATAGTTGGGCTAGGTGCAGCTGTATGTGGATGCCTAAGCAGTGCTAGGATGAATAATTCATATTTGTACTTAAACGCCAATGCTTGGGAGTTTCCAAGTTTAGTTGTTGGAAAATTGGACTCCAGATATTTCTGTTTGATGTGTCACTCACTGTATATTGCAGCATCAATTAGAAAATCAGTAGCAAAATTAATTCAAAATGAAAAGTGTAAATTAATGGCTATTTTTCACTAACATGCCAAAAGAAGGGCAACTGGCGAGCATGACAAGCTCAGTACAATGCTGTGGATAGCACAATCCCAGTGAAGATCCCTTTTTGAAGTTTGAGTTAAATCAAACAAGCCTGTGAGGATGTGCACAGAACAAACTTTGCATAAATTCCTTGTGTGAAGAGGTCCCTCACTCCTTAGCAGAACCCTGAGGTGGAGTCTTCAGTAAGCCTTGAAATGTACTAGATTCATTTTTATCATCAAAATTTTATAATCCTAACATTTAGTAAATAAGCACTGAGCATCTTTCAGGCATAAATTAAAAATGAGCATATACACATGCATCACTTAATGACAGGGATATGTTCTGAGAAGCACGTCCTGAGGCAATTTTGTTCTTATGTGCATATCATAGAGAGAGCTTCCTAAATAATGTACCAGTCACTCAGTATAGCCTCTGACACAATCGAGACACATGGTAAACACAACATGTATGGCATAACCCAACACAGTTTTATAGTTGAATTTCTTTTTTAAGTACCAATACAGTAAAATAACAATTAAAAGTATAGTATAAATATACAGTACAGTTATTCATTATCACTCTCATTACACACTGTACCTCATAGTGTTACCCTTTTGTATGACTGACAGCGCAGTAACATCCCCACAAACACATAAGTAATGTATTGTACCACCATCTTACACTACTAGGCAATAGCAATTTTCCACTTCCATTACAATTTATGAGACCACTTTCACCCCTGTAGTCCAACATTAATTAAAATGTCACTATGCAGCACATGACCAGAAATGAAATGCCGTGTCTCACTGGCAGATGCAAACAAGGAAATGAGTTGCATGTTTGGAGCACACTCTGAGCTATGGAGGAGGAGGGGCGGCCTGGTTTCCCAGGAGCCTCTCCTTACTTGACAGAGCCAAAGCAGAAAAGAACCCCCGCCTCCCTAGGAAGAATAACCTAGTATGAGTCTTTTGCTTCACCTGCCTTTATTTCCTACCCTCCCCACACCTGTCCAAAGTCATTCTGACTGGGCAGGATGAAACACCAGGACCCAGTTCCCTACAGAGAAGGGAAGAAAGAAAGGACCTTTGAGGGCACACTGCCCACTGATGGTGTAATCAGAGCTAGCACGGTGTGAAGCTTCCTGTCAAAAGGCGGGGCTTCACAAACCTGGGTTTAAGCTGTGCTGCTGCAGAGTGGTACCTTTTCCTAATCTGCACAGACACTCTCTGAAGAGAGGCAGCTCTTCTTCCATATCTTTCCCCTGCACTCCAGCCTTTTATCCACAACTGATTATCCAAATCTCCACCCTAGTATTAAAAAGATCTATCAAAGATTTCACCCCCCTAAGGGAGCTTCCCATCCTGCCGTCACACTTGCCCTACTAGCAGGCTTCCCATAGCACTTACTGCAACTCCGTCCTTCCGGTTGATTATGCCCAAATCCTTAGAATTAGCCTTGATTCCTCCTTACACCCAAACTATCAGGAAACCCTTGAACTCATCCTTAAAATACACCTAGAATCCATCCACTCCCACCACCCTGGTCCAAGCCACCATCCTCTTTCATCTGGAGGATTACAACACACTTCTGATCAGTTTCTTTGCATCTTTCTTTACCTCTGAAATCTATTTTTAATACAATTGTGAGTGTGAATTTTGCAGATGTAAACCAAATCCCCACAGCTCCTTTTTCATCTAATGTTAAAAAGTAAAGTTCACGAATGGCCTCCCAAGCCCTGGCAGGACTGTCCCCTGGTTCTCCTCTGACGGCATCTCATCCTGCTCCCTCCTCAGGCACTCTGCACCAGACATATGGCCTCTTTGGTGTTTCTGAATCACCAGCCCTGCTCCTTTCTTGGGATCTTTCAATTGGTCCCTAGACTCAGTCAAGAACTTATGCCTACATAGCTGCTTCCCTCATCATTATATGTTGGACATGTTGAAGTCCTGATTCCCTGGACCATCCATGAATGTGGCCTTATTTGGAAATGGAGATTTTATAATCAAGTTCAGATGAGGTCCTTAGAGTAAGCCTTAATCCAATGTGATGAACACACAAAAGCACACACAGGGAAGAAGGCCATGTGAATAGACAGAGGCAGAGACAGGAGCTGAGGATCGCCAAGGACTGCCGGCAGCCACAGGAAACTGGGAACAGGCAAGGAAGCTCTCTATTCCCTGGAGCTATTTGCGGGAGCACAGCCTTGTCAACAGCTTGATTTCAAACTTCAAGCTTCCAGAACTAAGAAAAACTTAAATTCTCATTGTTTTAAGCCTCTTAGTTGTGGTACTTTGTTATGGCAGCCGTAGGACACGAGTACCCTCCCTTTCATCTCTTTGCATGGTTGTTATCATCTCAGTGCAGCCTGTCATCACCACTGTGTTTGAAACAACCATACACTGGTTGTTCCCATCGCCAGCACCCTGTTCTGGAGTTCCTTAACATTCAGTTTCCTCAGCATTATGTAACCTAGTCATTTGTGCTTATTACTGTTGCCGCTAGGATATTAGCTCTCCAAGAACAGAGAATTCTGTTCACCAATGAATTCCCAGAGCACAACACAATGCTTTTTTCATAATAGATGATCAATTAATATTTATTACATAACCCAGGAGAAATTGTTGTACCTTTTTTTTAATTTTGAATCTAGAACTGTTCTTCTACCAGTGAAACTGCTATAGGATTATTTTGTTAGTCACTGTAATCCTGTGTTATTTTTTTTCTGGACTGTATCAAATATCCCCTTGTCTCATATTCCTTCTAAGCAGAACACTACCGGGAAGCTGTTAGGGCACTGAGATAAATGGCGCCCAGTTTAAGGATGTATGATTACATTGTTTCACAGGCCAGTACATGAACTCTGGAAAATAGGGCCTTATTTAAATAATAAAAGGCAGAACGATGTAGACACAAGGAAATTATAGTTTCTGTGAATTAAAATGCTCTTATTTGACAGTATAACTGCACTTCCCTAAGCTGTCATAGCTCTCACTTATGTATAATCTGGTCAGGTATTCGGACTTCTCTCTCTACTTGTCACACTGCCATAGTTTACAGTCATTAAACTGTTAAGTGAAAGTAAATAGGTCTTGCCTGTGGGATGTTTGTGTCAGATTTGTTGCTATCCACTATTCACTAAAAATTATTGTTACTGACAAGAAAGGGAGGTCTAAGTAATTGCAACCAAAAGCAAAAGGGACCAAAGTGATTTAATAATAAGGCTTGTTGGGTAATATTACTTTGATAGCAATACCTAAAATCAAACAACAATGTATTAATAAAGAAACTTGCTTTATTAAGCAAGTAGGTACTTTATTAAGAAAGTATGTAACTGCACTCACATCAAAGGCAAACACAACCCCTAAGTACAGAAGAAATCCTTAGAAAATGTCCCATGATTAACTGATTCATTCATTAAAGTCTTCCACTGCCTAGGGATGGAGCTCAGTGGTGGAGTCCACCTGATACCTTCGATCCCCAGTACTGCAAAAAAGGGAAGAAAAATTAAAACCTCCGGGAGCCTAGATGTAGTTTAAACTAAGTACAGACAGTGGCCTTGATTTTAAGGAATCCCAGTAGCCCTGCACTCTCTTGGACATAGAAAGTGTCAGAGGACTGACATAAGTGCCATGGGCAGGCATCACTGGCCTTTCCACTCTTTTCTTAAACTCCCCCTAGAAAAAGCAGGTAACTGCCAAGATAACTAAGCAAAGTCACAAATATGGTACACAGCTCACCTGAACAGGTAAAACCTGCATAATCTACCTCTGTTACTCCAGCCCTGCTCCAGGGAGGAGAAGAAAAGGTGTGCAGGGAACCAGCTTTGCCATCTCTTGCTCCATGGATATTCAGTAAGTACTCTCTCAGGATCATGACCACCTGGGTAAAAGAGAACTTTCATCTTTTTATCTCAGAAAATTTTTCAATCTTTGAAGGATAGCTGCTCCTCAAATCCAGTGTTCCTATGGTGTTGAAACATCAACACTGTCTTAATCTTAGTTATTTTTATGGATTTTAACTCACAGATTGTACCATTAACTCATTGATATTACTCAGTATCAACAATTTTAAATAGTATCAGTATTTGTTCTCTCTGGGTATATGCATCATTTACATTTGACTGTTTACATGGCCAGGTACTTGTGTACATTTCATTCAGGTGCAGACACACAAGATTTTGTTCTGAAGAAACTTTTTCCCATAGGATGTATAATGTTCTTGTGATCATTTAAAACTGTTATTTATAAAGTTTGTAAAGTTTTTAGTACTCTCCCTTTCTGATCACCAGTTTTGTAGGCAAAAATCTAGGTGATTCCTAGATTTCCTATTTTGATCATCCTTTATAGAGCACAGTGCATAATTTGACATTTCCATTGTACTTTAAAATTTGAATAGTCCATTCGTTCGTGCTATACCCATTGATCTCATTATAAAAGTAGGCCAGATATGAGCTGTAAAATACAAATGAAAAGTAAAGTTTAATAAATTGCCCATTTGCATTGCTAATGCATAGTAGAGACTTTGACCCTGCCCCCAGTCACCATTTTCTTATAGCGTGCCTTAGCCAAAGCCTCTCCCTTGTATATAAAAAAGGTATATTGAAATCATCCCTTATAGACCTGCACAATGTGTGTTCTACCTCATAATAAAAATGGTTTGACCTCTTAAACTTTATCCCTGGACACATTTTTGCTGGCCCAATTCAACAAACACGGTGCTCAACATGCTGGTCAGCCCATCTTCTTTCTTATCAATCCATCAGATTCTCCCCAGTTTCTCCAATTAGAGTAGCAAGCACTCCCAGTTCCAATAAGCACATCCTGACAGCTGCAGTTATACTTCTTACACTATATATACTTGTGTTCACTGTATAAATACTTAACTAAGCTATAGTAATAGTTATCATAACAAAGAACAGTATTACCTCAAAAAGCAAGCATCTGGACATTCTGAGACTGCAGTCCCTTAAGTACACCTTCCTTATGCATTAGGAACAGATAGCAATATGGGCTGAAAGTAGGTACTAATCCTCATTCATTTTTGTACCCAAGACACAGAGGCTATGACCTAGAACACAATAAACCTTAATAAGAGCTTACTGGTGATTATTATATCAAATGCCTTCAGAGATTTACAGAGTTTCTGACTTTATCATCAATCCCTTCTTGATCCTTTAAAAGCATATTGTCTTTTGCTTCAGAACTAATTCGTTTATCCCCAGTCTCTTTCTTCCTCTATCTGTGTAAACTATTAAAACCCACACTGTAAGACAGATCCCTGTGTGTCATGTATCTGATAGTTCTCTATGCCATTGGACCTCAGAATTAGTACACTAATCATGTTGTACACCTTAGATAGATACGCTGCAAAAGGAATGACTACCCTATTCAGGAAAAAATAAGTAGACAATTTTATATTTATTTTTATTGTGGAATCTTGGTAGAAAATTTTAAAAATAATAACAAATACTATTCAGCAGCTCCTCTTTTACATGTCGATTACTTTATCTTCTGTGAGCATTTAGTAAGGATATTATAAAATGCACACAAAAAAAGGAGGGATATCAAAACATTGCTGTGTGAGGGGCTGGGGATTTAGCTCAGTGGCAAAAGCGCCTGCCTGGCAAGCGCAAGGTCGTGAGTTCGGTTCCCGGTACCGGAGAAAAACCAAAAAAAAAAAAAAAAAAAAAAAAAAAAAAACATTGCTGTGTGCGTCAAGGTGAGCAGGACTATAACATAGTAAATACCATGTAACCATTAAGTGATGGGTTTATTTCCCTTTAAAACATTTATTTAGGTATGGAATTTATTTTTTGCTCCTTTTAGAGATTTCTGTAGAAATAACTGTTTTTTTAGTGTTCTAGTTCAGATTACCAAAACAGACTCTTACCTGGTACTTATCTGCAGGAGTATACTTCATTTTACTAGTAAGTAATAACAGACTAGTGCTGTAACTCAGGCATCAAGGATGAAATATAGCCTAAATATGTTTTTAAATCTCAATATAGCTTGTGATTAAGACTTAGATCAGAGTATGAAAATGCTTTGTGTTTCACACATGAAATCAGTGCCATGGCCATCTAGCATAAGCTAAAGCCAGAGCTCATGCCTCGCTAAAGCCACTTAAGCATGAGTTGGAGTACGTTCCGGTATTTCTCCAAGTTACCTTCATTAGTGAGAAGCAATGAGGTATTTTACTCTTTCTCTTCTCCTATCAGCACCACGCAGAAAACTCAAAGCTATCTTTTTCATTTCTATTCCCAAGCAGTCTTATCCTGATATGAAAGGTCTGTAACTAGTCCAGATTTCAAAAAGGGTTTTAATACTACAGTGTTATGTATGACTATGGTTCAACAGGTAATGTCTTTCATCTTATGAGATTTCAGTATCCCTCAGTTTTGTGTTGAGATCAAAGCAAAAAGAAAATGCTGCATAAAAATACCAAACTTCAGCAACTGTTACTACCCAGAACATATACCTCTTAATAAAGAGCATCTTATGCTAATTAGCCCTGCTAACCTATATATAGAGAAAATGGTAATATTTAAAAGTTTCTCAATGTATAGAGAAAATCAGATATTAGATTTGAAACCAAATGCTTAACAGAACTAATGTATTGAAATAATGTATTATGGACCCTGATTTCTGCCTGGTTTCAGCCAACAAGAGATACAAATGAAAGTAGGAGTCAGATTAGAGGTCCTCTAGACTCCCTCTCTCTCTCAAAACACTGCTACTGGTCTAAATAGTGTTCTCAATATTTTTGGTCACTGCTTTCATAAAAAAGTCTTCTTCTTTGACCAGAACCAGCTTTCAGTAATAGATTCTTCCTCTTCCAACACTTCTGTGCAATAATTACTTCATTAAAATCTTTTAATGTCCTTTAAAAAAAAAAATAATAATAATGTATTATGGAAAGGTAAGTTATATTATACATCATTGTAACTATGTAGAAATTAAAGAAATGTATAATCTAACTCCTAAGAATTTTTATATGGCCTTATATGAGGGGAGTTTGAATGTTAATAAAACTTTTCCACCTTAAAAATAAAAAACATTGCTGCAGATATTTTGATTTTTATAAAATATTAAGAAATGTTATAGTCCTGACTGCTGAGAGAGGAGGCTGGGAAGGACAGTTAGGAGAGAAAAGAAAAGAAAAGAAATATCTGCCAACAAATACCAGGACTCAGGATACACTCTTTTCAGGTTTCAGATTACCCTTCATGCTGGTAGAAATGTCAGATACAAGCTTGATGCTTATTAGAGAGAGGAATGGTTGGATAGAACTGAGAAAATTGTTTTAATCTATGTCACTGTTTCCTCTTCATGAAATACTGGTATTGTACTGTTGAGGTCCACCCTTAGCACTGATGGATTTATCCTCTAGATCTTGGTAGAGCTCTCAGCTATCAACATCTTTCCACAAATTGCTTCTGCTTGAAGAGTGTCATAACCAAAGCAATTATGCAACAACTTCTCAATGCACAGTTGTAAAAGCCCAGGTCCTTTCTAACTCTATACAACTCTGACAAGTACGGTATATCAGCTTCAAACCTCCCTGCTGAGTTGAGCAAGGCTTCGTCATGAGTGTACTCTAACAAGCTATTCTAGCCTGTTTCCTTCCCTCCTTCTCCCTTCTCAAAATGATCCCACCTTCGGAACACAAAGAGAATTCCTAGTAAACTTCCTGTGGGTTCATCCCCATCTTAGGCCCAACATGAGACAAATAAAAAGAATAGGTTTCAGTATTGTTTCACACCTTTCAAAGAAGCCATGCTACCTCTTTCGAAAGAGTTTTGTGTTTTTTAAGGTCATGTGTTTAGGAGAAACACAATGAAAAGAGTAAAACTCCACAACTGTGCAAATGAATGAACCTATGTAGTAATAATTAAACATGAAGCATTATAGCATCTATTCTTCTATACAGCATGAGATTCATGTATAACTTAATTCATGTCTTACTTGTAACTTCTCCTTATATGAAAAAATAAGTAAAATCCCTTCTTGCTGCTACAGAGAATGACATGGAAAATGAGTTATATGCCAGAGTAGTGCTTGGGTACCATACCGAGAAGAGGAGCTGTGATAGAAGTTACCTAACAGAAAGTACTGTATAATATAACAAGAATCCTCTCTATGAAGAATAGAGAAAGACTTACTTAAGCTACCTTTGAATAATAATTATATGGACAGAGTACAAGAATTTCCTGTCAGTGCAATAATAACCTTGATGCAAATAAAGCAAGCCAGGGTGAGCAAAGAACAAGATGAACAAAAAGAGTGACTTGCAAATTTGGAGGAGAAATCCAGACAAACAAAAAGTAGTAGGTTCTTCAGGCTCTTAAAGCTAAGTATCTCAATAAATCCTTAGAAATTCAAATTAGAAGGTTATATCAAATCCTGCCTTAAAATTGTTATATATAAGTATGCCTAAAATAAATGTTTATAGTTCTTATTATAGGGTATGTGTTTGGTCATTTGTAATGATATTTTTGTTATATGGTCTCAAGCTAATACATTCTTCCTGATAATCATTTACTGTGACTTTTGATCTTTAAGTAGATTCCTGATTGACTAGTACAGTTGACTTTGTTGCCCAGAGTTGACAAAATAGGTGAAGTACAACCTTTTAATGGATAGTTATGAGACAAAGTTTAAGTCTGGTATGGTTGCCTATGTCATATTTTTATCAAAAAAGTTTAAGTCTGGTAAGGCTACTTATTTCATATGTTTGTAATGAATTATTTAACATATAGTTTGCTAATCTACCTGGTATATAACAGTAACACTTGATGTGCTGATATATCTTTCCTTTTTAAAGATATCAGACTAAAAATCACACACTAATACCATGTGGGTGCCAGCATGGTTCAAGAGGAATGCAAAGGCCTTTGATGCCCCCAGGTAAGACTAAAATAATATTTCTACTTAAAAGTTAAGTATTTGGGCCATAACTTAACCTCTATGAGTCTCCTTTTTCCACTTCCTAAACCTTATTTTAGAAATGCATGTTATGAGAATTTTCAGAGTCTTACATGAAATTATGTATATTAGATGTTCATGATGTGTCCATTTTTTTCCTAAGGAATGCTCTCATAGAACTTATTCTTTCAGTTTTATGATAACTTTCTGTGGTATACTCACATGGCACTAAAATTTTGTTGTAGGTGACCTTCATTAAGGGATAAACTTATTAGACAAAAAATAACTGTAAGATTTGCATTAGCCAGCTTTCTGTTGCTGAGATGAAATACCTGACATCCGCAACTTAAAAGAGGAAAGCTATATTTTGGCTCACGGTTTCAGAGGTTTCGGTCCACGCTCCGGTGGGTCCAGGGCAGAAACACCATGGCAGAAGGTCATAGTAGCAAAGCTGCTCAACTCATACTATCTAGGAAGCAGAGAGACAAAAAGGCCAGAAAGGGAGGGACCAGGGACCAGATAGAGTCCCTGAGATCCCACCTCTAGTACCCACCCAGACAACATTCAACTCTCAGAAGTGTACTGTACTAATCTCCTAGATGTCTCTCAAGCCAGTCAAGTTGACAATCTGAATTAACAATCAAAAGAAAGTGTGTGTTGGGGGGGGGGACTTTTCCAAGATTTTAGTTCCTCATGTGTAGCAACCATGTGCTATTTATTTGTTTCCATAAGGCCAGGCACAAAAGCTGGCAAATAGCAGGTAAATACTTTTCTTTAATTTCAGAGTATTTATCACAGAAGAAGAGCACACAAGATAAATCCTATCTCCTCCACTTCACAGCTGCATGAGCTTGGACAAGTTACTGAAATGCTAATGCTCATTGCTCTCCTCCCTAGTACTGGAGTTGCTACCAAAGCAATGAATAGATAAGATCAAGTACTTAAAACATTTTGCATAGCATTAAGCACACAGTAAACAATGGCAGGTAGTAGAGATAGTAGGGGTGATGGTGATGATACAAAAAATAAAACCTAAAAGATACCCTAAACTGCAAAGGCGATTGCTTCATAGGTGTTATGGTTTAGATCTGGACTGGTCCCACAAAGTCCCATATGTCTGAAAGGTGAATGGATGGGAATGCTACGCTCATCAGGAGATTCGTTCACTAATGGATTTATGGCTGACACACTGTTAGGAAGTAGGGCCTGGTTAGGGGAGGCAGGTCACTAGGGATGTGACCCAGAAGGGTGCATCTCCCTTCTCATCTCCTCCCTCCACTCTCCTTTTCCTTATTGCCATGATGTGAGCAGCTTTCCTCCACCCAGCACTTTCTACCAGGCTGTTTCTGTGTTGGAGCCTGCTGACCATGGACCGACACTTCTGAGACTGCTAGCCACAATGAACCTCTCCTTCTTCTAAGGTGCAGGTGGCTGGTATTATGTCCTAAAGATGAGAAAAGCAACTAAAACAATAGGCTTCATAACTTTCACATGACAATATTAAAGTCTTTTATCATATGAAAATGTTAAGTCACTTTTTTAAATTCAATTTGGATGGGTGTGGTGGCACACACGTGTAATCCCAGCACTCAGGAGCTGAGGCAGGAGGATCATTGCAAGTTTGAGACCAGCCTGGGCTGCAAAGTGAACTCAAGGCCAGCCTGAACTGCATAGTGAGACCCTCTCTCAAAAAGACCAAGTAAATAAATAAATAAATAAATAAATAAATAAATAAATAAATAAATAAATTCAATTTGGAAACATCACTGCATTTAAACAGGGATGTGGGTAGAAAATACCTGAGTTTATGAATTTTATTTTTTAAAAGCTCCTTGGATTGTCTACTGATTGTGAGGAAGCCCACACATGGGACTGAAAATTGGCCAAGAGAGTATATAAATATTGTGTGTTAACAATGATAAATGCAATAAGAAGCATTTCAAACATATTACAATCTTATCTGCACCTTTTAAAAAATTCATTCATACTCCTATTATTCAAATTATTAGGAATTTAGGAACTTCATAAGAAACACACACGTAAAGAGACAGTTAAATTCTCATATTTAAACCATAAATTTCATATTTAAGATTTTTTAATATAAAATTTTGTGACCTACATTTTCAAAATAAAAGGTTTTAAAATGTATTATGATCAACTGATGTTCAAGAATCATTGGGTTAAATAAGTAGTATTTTCTGCTATTGGGTAAAAATCATATTTTAGTCTGGACAATAATTATAATCACAAAGTAGCATTAGAACCTCAAAATATTCAAACCCCTAATTGTTCCTATGACATAATATGCAGTCTTCCTGACTTACAACACAGATGATCCTCTCCTCACAACTTAGTGAGTCCCTGTGTCTTCTATATCTTGTAAACAGGTGTGTGTGTGCATGTTTATGTGTTTTTTTGTGTGTGTGTCTTACTGGAGACTGAACCCAGGGCATTTGAATTGAGCTATACCCCCAATCCTTTCTTTCTTGACTGACTGACTGACTGACTGACTGACTGACTGACTGACTTAGATATAAGTCACTAACTTGCTAAATTGCCCAGGCTGGGCTCAAAATTGCAGTCTTCCTCTCTCAGCCTCCCTGAGTGCTGGGAATACAAGAGTAGAGTCACACACCCAGCTCAGATTTTAATTTTAACCTCAAGAGGAAAGGGAGAAAATGCAGAAAAAAACTGAATGAAAATAGCATCATTTCACATATCATAAAGTCTTTACAATTCTATTTGGGGATTTAACAGTATTTATATGACATTGAATCCTGCTGAGTACTACCAATAACCAATTACCTTGTGGGTAAGTTGTAAGTCATCATATCAAATACAAAAAGCTTTAGTACTTCTCCCTTTAAAACACTGGAATAATATATGAGCTGAACAAAATCAAATCAGTGAAAAGGAGAGAAAAATCAGGTCATTTTCCCTACCATTAAAATTTAAATAGCTATGTTTTATTTTCATTTTATCTTGCCTCAACACAAATGTATAAGGTTTGGAGAGCTAGCGATTCTAATAGCATTTGAGATTTATTTGCAGCATAGTTTATAAAATTTCCTTTCCAAGTCCTTCATCTCTAGATTCTTTTTTTTAGGAAAAAAATAAAAATAAAACAGAGTTGCAAAACGGGTTAGTAGGAAAGGTACAATAAGTACTACATTGTGTATTGTTGGCTTCATAGTGGTTACTCAGAGTACAAGACATAGGTGTGATACTTTGTGCAACAATATTAGCACAAACTTCTCTTTTCAATAAACTAAGAAAAACTAGCTGTATAACTATCTTAACTATCGTGTCTATAAGTACATTTTTTTCTTTTTCCTTTTCTTCCTCTTCCCTTTCCCCTATCTCAGTTTGTCTTTTCTTTTGAACAGTTTCTTCCCAACTCACAATATCTATTGTACAATTTAGACCTTATTTACTCATTCAGTGTCTCATACTAATGAGACAATACAATGTTTACACATATGGGATTGATTTATTTCAATTGTGAGTATGGTCTCAAATTGCATCCATTTTCCCATAAAAGTCTTCAGTTTTACCTGCAAAAATCTTCTTCATGGCTGAGTAATACTTCATTATATATATATATACTGAGTATATATATATCTAAACTGAGTAATACTTCATTATATATATGAAGTTATATATATATATATAACCACATCTTTTTTACCCATTCCTCAGTTGATGGGCATTTGGATTGTTTCCAAAATTTAGCTATTACAAATTGTGCTGCTATAAACATGGGTACATATGTATCACTGTGGTATATTTTTAATTCTTCTGGGAATATACCCACAAGAGGAATAGCTGGGTCGAATGGGACCTCTAATACTAGTTTTTTAAAGAAATCTCCACACTGATTTTCACAGTGGTTGCACAAGTCCACCAACAGTGGAGATGTGTTCCTTTTTCCCCACAGCTCTACCAGCATTTGTTATCAGTCTACACTCCCACCAACAGTGGAAAAAGTTTCCTCTTTCTCCACAGCCTCGCCAGCGTTTGTTATTGGTTGATTTCTTAATGATAGCCATTCTTTCTGGAGTGAGATGGAATCTTGGTGTTGTTTTAATTTGCATCTCAAGAATGAACAATGATGCTGAACATTTATTTGGCATTTGTATTTCTTCATCTGAGAAGTATGTATTCACTTAGACGCCCATTTTTGGATTGCATCTTTAAATTGAGGGGCTGGTTTTTTTCAATTCTTTGTTATAGATAGATATAAGTCTTTTGTCTGAGGAACAACTGGCTTAATTTTTTCTCAGTCTGTGGGTTGTCTTTTCACTCTGTTGACTTTTTTGTTGTGCAAAAAATTTTAATAAGGTGAGATCCTATTTGCTGATTCTTTATAGTATTTCCCCTGTAGTCTGGGTTTTGTTCATGTAGTCTTTACCTACCCCTATGTCTTCAAGTTTTCTATTTACTTTCTCTTCCAGTAAATTTAGTGTTTCTATTTTAATATTAAGATCTTTGATCCATTTTGACTCTAGTTTAGTGCATAGTGATAGACATGGGTCTAGTTTTAGTCTTTGGCTTGTGGAAAGCCAGTTTTTCCAGCACCATTTATTAAAGAAACTGTCTTTTTTCCAGCAAACATGTTTGACTCCTTCATCAAAGAAAGTGGCTGAGTGTGTTTGGGGTTACATCTGCATCTTCTATTCTATTCCATTGCTCCTCAGGCCTGTTTTTTTTTGCAATACCATGCTGATTTTATCACAGTAACTTTGTAGTATATTTTCAAGTCTGGAATTGTGAATGCTCCTGGCTTACTTTTGTTGCCCAGAATTTCTTTTGCTATTCTAGGTCCGTTCTGGTTCCAAGTGAATTTTAGGTGTGTTTTCTCTGGATCTGTGAGATATGCTAATGGTATTTTATTGGGATTGCATTAAATCTGTATAGCAATTTTGGGAGTATAACCATTTTCACTGTTGGTTCTTTCTATCCAAGGGCAAGTGATATCTTTCCATTTTCTGATATCTTCTTTGATCTCCTTTTTTAGGGACTGGAAAGGAATCACCCTAGGAAAAGGTATCTCCTTTTTCACTTCACAGGTCTTTTACATCCTTTGCTAGATTGAGTCCTAAGTATTTCATATTTTTAGATGTTATTGTGAAGGGTATGCTTTCCCTAGTTCATTTCTCTATGAATTTGTTGCTTTTGTGCAGGAATGTTATAAATTGTGAGTGTTGACTTTGTACCCTGCTACACTACTGAACGGGATATTAAATCTACAGATTTTTGATGGGAGTTTTTGGGTATTCCATGTAGAGTATCATGTCATCTGCAAATAATGATAGTTTAACTTCTTTCTTTCTTACCTTTATTCCTCCTCTTATTTTGTTCACTTGTGCAATTGCTCTGGCTAATGTTTCCAGAACTATATTGAATGGGCGTGGTGATAATGGATATCATTGTCTTGTTCCTGAATTTAAAATGAAAGCTTTCAGTATTTGACAATTTAATATCTTGTTAACTGTTGGTTTGTCATAGATGGCTTTTATAAGGTTGACATAAAGACCATCTATTCCAATTCTCTGTAGGGCTTTTATCGTAAATGTGTGTTGGACTTCATCAAATGCTTTTCTCCATCTACTGAGATGATCATGTGGGTTTTGCCCTTGGTTATGTTAACACAGTGTATTACATCTATTGATCTGTATATGCTGAACCATCCCTGCATCCCTGGAAGGAATCCCATTTGGTCATGATGTATAATTTTCTTGATGATTTGCTGCATTCAGTCTGCCAGTATCTTATCAGGGACTTTTGCAGCTATGTTCATAAGAAAGATTGGTTTATAATTCTCCTTTTTGGTTGCATTCTTCTCTGATTTTGGAATCAGGGTAATACTTGCTTCCAGGAATTATTTTGGAAACACTGCTTCCCTTCCAATTTTTTAAAGAGTTGCAGCATTAGTGGCATTAGTTCTTCTCTAAATTTCTTGTGGAATTCAACAGTGAATCTGTCAGGGCCTTGGCTTTTTTCTATGTTGGTAAATTTTTAATTACATTTTCAATCTCATTGGCTAATATCAAGTTATTCAGAATTTTTATATCTTCTTGATTTAGTTTTGGCAATTTGATTGTGTCTAGAAATCTATTCATTTCTTCTATGTTTTATATCTTATTAGAATACAGGTTCTCATAGGAGGTATTGATGATCTCCTGGATTTCTGTGGGACCCATTGTGATTTCCACCTTTTCATTCCTAGTTGCTTGAATTTGTGTTTTTTATATATAGTTTAATTCCATCTTTGATTTCCTCTGTGACCCACTGGTTGTTCAGAAGGGTGTTGTTTAATTTCCATGCTTAGAAGGGTGTTGTTTAATTTCCATGCTATGTAGTTTTGTGATTTCCAGTTTCATCGCACTATGGTCAGATAGTATGCATCGGATGATTTCAGTTCCTCTACATTTACTTAAACATGTTTTGTCAGCTAATATACTATTTTGGAGAATGTTCCATATGCACCTGAGAAGAATGTGTATTCTGATGTTTTGGGGTTGGAATACTCTATAGACATCTACCAAGTCTATTTTTTGATAGGCTCAGTTTAATTCTAATAATTTTTTGCTGATTTTTTGTCTAGTTGATCTATCCATCTAATTGTGAGAGTGTAGTATTAAGGTCCCCACTACAATTGTGTTAATGTTTATTTGGTTTTTCATGCCTGTTAATATTTGTTTTATGTAGTTGGGTGAACTTGTGCTTGGGGCATAAATATTTATGAATGATATCTCTTCTTTTTGGAGTTTTCCTTTAACAAGTATGTAATGAGCTTCTTTGTCTCTTTTGATCAGTTTTGGCTTAAAGTTTGCATTGTCTGCAAATACAATAGCTATCCCTGATTTTTCTGGGTTCCTGTGACATGAAGAATTGTTTTCCATCCTTTGATTTTTAGTCTATGAATTTCTTTTTGGGTTAAATGTGTTTCTTGAATGCAGCATATTGTTGGATCTTGCTTTTTGATCCATCCTGCCAGTCTGGTTCTTTTGATTGGTGGATTTGCATTGATGGTTATAAGTGATATGTATTGGCTTTTCTTTTTCATGTTATTTTCCCATTGTTTGTTCCCTGTCTTTTTCCTCTGTTTAACTGTTTGTCTTGCCTAGTGGCTTCTTTCTACAGCCTGATGTCTATAACTCTGGAAGAAGGTCTACAGAAACATAGTATAATCCAACTTATACCAGGAACTTGTATGCAATGATCTTCCACTTAGTAGAATGATTTTACCCTGTTTGAGGAGAGCTTAAGGGGATAGGATGGGGATATGAATGAGGTTAAATATACTAGGAGCAAGGTTGGAGGGATGATGATCCAGGATGATCATCCAGGTTTTGGTTAACTGTAGGACACAGGAGGGAAGGATTGCAAGAGAAGTCCCAGGAGTTTTGAAGTGAACAAGCAGGAGAAGAGACAATGTTTACTCACACGAAAGCATCATAAAGTCAAGTGAGATAGCTGATGAAAGAGAGGAAGAGGATGAGTAGAATAAAATAAAAAGTTAGGGATCACCTCTTGACTCATATTGCTAATGTTTTGTGGGATATTTCCACACCTCTAGTTCTGTCTGTCCATTGTGTGCACCTTAGCTAGGGTCCTGCTGCCTCGCTGGCATTCCCACAGGGCCCCAGCCCTGAGTCCCACCAGTGGAGGGAGCGGGGGTGGATCTGAGACTTCTCTTGCCAGCCACCCTCCCAGGGCAATAGAAGAAGGGGGGAAAATGAGCTCAGATTCCTTTCTCAGGCCATGCTATCCCCAGGTAATGGAGGAAGGGAGGACCAGGAATTCAGATTCCTCTCACAGCCACATCTGGGACAATGGAGCTAGATTCTTGTTTTGTTTTGTTTTGTTTTCAAAGAATTTTAGAAAGCTTTTCTAAAATAAAGAAAATCTAATGTAGCCCTTACCTATGATTTTGTCTTATAATGCACTTGTGGCAGATAGATTCATCATAACATATTTTAAAACTAGTTAAATACTTTAAGATCATATATAACTTTACTGAAGACCATGTTGATTATATAACTCTTTCCTATTAAATAATCTTAACCATTATTTCATTAATGTGCTCTACCTCATTCAAATACATTTTAGACTTTCCAAAAGGATATTTATACTTGGTAGTTGACTTTCTCAGTTTTAATCAAATAGAAACTATGTATAACCTCTTTATAATAACAGCAGCCAAGAGGGTCTAAAGTGAAACATAAATTTAATTCATATTCTGCCTACTTTCATAGGAGATTAAAGGCATATGTCATATTGAACACACATTTGAGTAATAAATAGACAAATGGCCAAGATTCCAATCCACGTGCTTCTCTCTGTGAAGAATTCAGCCACTCATTGCTGATGAAAGAATTTAATTTTACTAACACAAAATCAATTAATAAATTGAATTGTTCCCTCAGTGAAATTCATTAATGCGAAAGTCAGAAGTACAATACCAGAAGCTCACTAGTCCTGTTGAAATTATCAGCTACTAAGAGCTTTGAGAATTACTTGTGTTTTGAGACTCTCCCTATCTGCAGGAAACATAGTTTAGCAAGAATTAGACCATACTGAGGTAAACATGAAAGACAAAAATAAAACTACATCCGGACTATAGCTCATGTGCTGGATAAATACATTAGCATTTCACTGGAAATGTGGAAGATTGAATATTATATAACCACTATTAACAGAGCAAGCCCTCATAACCTGATCATTTCCTACATATCCCACACCTATAAAAGTCATAAAATAGAGGTATTTACTGTTACATCTCCCTCCTATCATTAATTGTACTATTTCCTTTTGCAAGTGTTTAAAAGTCATCATCAGCAACATGCATCTCACCACTGAGATGTAGGAGACCAAGGGCAAGGGAATAAGAAAGGGAGTATGAGGAATTAAGATATGCCATGTACGGGAACCTAACACCTACAATGAATGCAAACATTACGTATCATAAACGTGGCCCGAGAACATCAATAACAACATAAATGAATATGGAGAAAGGAGACTGAGAGTCAGAGAAGGCGAGGTGGATAGGAAGGGGAAGGAAATTCAACAAGAAACAACTCGTGTTACATAGGTGTACACATTCCCCAAGATGAATGGAAACTGCATGTATTGCAAACATGTACTAATAAAAATTAAAAAGAAAACAATTCCACTCCTTTGCCCCTGAATTATAGGACTCTGACTTCCTTCAACTTCTGTCCATATGGCCAATTCTTGATCCCTGGAACCACATGGAATAAGGCTAAGCTGTTTTTCACAAACTAATACTTCTGGTCATGAAGATGACTGTCTTTCATCCTACCCATTATGATTCTTCTACTGTTACCCCTAAGAAGCAGACATCTGTCACTCTTACTCACTCAACATTCCTTCTGTCTTCTTCTGCCTAGAAATCCCCCTTCTTTGCTTTGAAAATTTTACTTTATTCCATGTGGATGAGGAGAGGTGGACCCTGACTGTCCCCATTTCTCACTGTACTGAACAAGCCAGGCCCAGGACCATGAGCTCTACATTTTTGCTACATTGTCTTATGTGCATAGAATGGGTAGCAACAATGGGAGCAAACTCTACAAAATATGCATTGCACCAGTTCATTGAATTGCCATTTCACTGACCTAAAAGGCAAGTATGATTACTGTCTCCACTTTACAGATAAGGAAATGGAAGCACAGAAAGAAGGTAAAGAGCCTGTCCGGTAAGTAGCAGGGTCAGGGTTTGCAGCAATAGCTGCTTGGCCTCAGTAACTTTGCTCAGCTTTTTACCACTGGGCAGGGCTGCTTGTAGGACACTGGAGACAGCTGAATCTGAATGTGGCGAACACACTGCCTGAGCCCATGCCAGTCCAGGACTATCACACGCTCCTCCAAATCAACTCTAAAGATCTACAGGTAAAGCAATGAAAAAGAAAAATTTGCATATGTCTCTTGTAAAGTTCACATTAAAAAGTTTCTCTCCTCCATTTAAAATAGTTACTTGGAGTATTTATGGAGTATTTCCAAGGTAAAGGAAGCGTTTATAACTGAACAATGTAACAACAAAGGCTTAAAGAATGAAGCAGCATTTTTTAAAATATTAAAACAGTTTTACAAGAAAATTGGAAGAAATGTAGAAACCAAGATCAAAATTTGTTATATATATCTAACAACTAAGGCAATCATCTTTGTAAGTGTGCTAATTGCTATCTAGTACCTAGACACTGATGGCTTCTTAACTATGACTTAATAGGATGCAATAAGTGTATGCACTAATTCCCAGTGAGATATATATTTAATATATTTCACAACCATATAATGATTTCAAAACATTTTTAAAAGACTTACTACCAAGAAAAAGAATATGTAAATATCAGGATGATTGGATATTCATCATGAAAAAGAAAAGATTTACAAAGAACAAATCTGAATTTTTTGTTTTTGTTTTTTGTATAGAATGAGAAATCAGTGGATCAAGGAAGTAGAACAGATATTATACACTGCAAATCAGAAAAAGCAACACAATTTAATAAAAAGAAACCAAATGGATCTGAGTATGAATGTTGTCACATGTCTGAATATTTTCAGAAAATGAAGAAAATGTGGATAGAACATCATTATAGAATTGCAGGGCTTAGTACTAAATTTCATTCTATTTAAAGTATTTATCAATCAAATTGGGTTACAAGATCCAATAAAAATACACTTAAAAAAATAAGATGAAAACCATGTAACACCTCTACTGTTTAACAGTAGAAAAAGTTACAGGTCAAACCCTTTTTTCTTTTTTCAACACTGGGGTTTGAACTCACAAGGCACTGGGCTACATCCTCAGCTCTTTAAAAAAATTTTTTTTAATTATTTGAGACAGGGTCTTACTAAGTCATTAAATTGCCTGGGCTGGGCTCAAACTTGTTATCCTCCTGCCTCAGCCTCCAAGAGTTAATCACACTTTCAAAAAAATGCATACCTGTGGACTTATGCAGAATCATGTACATCACTTTAGGAACTTACAGATTCACAGGGAAGACTTGCTAACTCTTAGCTATTTGTGGATTATTCTGTTTGAAAGTTATCTACTTTGACTTTTATATCCTAGATTGTTGTTGGGTTTTGTTGAGGGGAACAGGGGTGATAAGGCTGTGAACAAGCATGTTAATTTAGACAATTATTATATTTTCAGAGATCTAACCTAATTTGCATATAAATTTAGGTGAAATTGCAATTATGCAAATATGAAGCAAAGAAACATTGGTAATGCATATGAATCCAAAAGAATGCATAAATAGTTTCTGGATTGCTTTGTGTCTCTGTGACATTGCACCTCTTAATTGACATAGATAATAGGTTGACTGTACTTGAGTATGCAATATATTTAAATATCATTAACTCCTATCCTACTAGTGCTGGATTTGCAGTGATTCCAGTGTGGCATGTGTGACTGTCCTTGACCTTGGTATATCACAGCAGAGGTGCAATAAGAATCTATAATGTTGATACATGGTAAAATGTATCATCTAGGCTCTAATGGCTGTTATGCTGAAATAGGCTTCAAAAAATTACTTCATTGTGTATGCGGAACACAGTGAGCAAAGAAATGATAAGGTAGAAAATGGGACAAAATTCAGTGATTTTTTTTCTTAAATGTAGAAATAAGGTGCAAAGTTACGTAAACCTGAAAATTAAAGAGAAAGGTCCTTCCACAAATCCAAAGTAATATCTCCAAAAAAGTGTCTGAATTAATAAGTTTGGAAACTAATTAACACAAAGAAAATAATCCTCTCGAATCTAACCAGTATTTTCTATAAAGTCGAATTGACAAGATTGAAGTAGGAAATGGTATAACCAGCAATCAGAAGACTGTTCACCCATTTCAAAGTATATTGCCCTTAACTTGAATTCTTACCAGTCACTTCACAGCTAAATGTGTTGAGAGGCTGCTCTCTGGGCACTTGCCCTGGAAGCTGTGCTGAGTGCCCCAAGATCGGTTTGCTGCTTGACCTCATAGCGGCAAGAGGGGGCCGGGGGCAGAGGCAGGCAGCAGCATCTAAGGAACGTGGGTGCCTGTCAGTTGCCTTAAATCATCAGAGCTTGGCCTCACTCAAAGATGAGCAAAGGTAGATATAGTCAGCATGAGTCTGTGAAAGAAAATTTATAGCACAGAAATGGAACAGCTCTTAAAAACACAGTGGTAGGGGTGAGAGGAGCCTCAAAAATAGTTTTTAAAGAAAATATAAGGCAATTTTACAAAATAATGTATTTGATGATTTGAAAGGATGTCCATAAAGGGAAACAATTTCTATTAAACAAGAATAGACTGAGGCAAATAGGTCAGGACAAGATGGCTATAACCAAATAAAAAGCATGAAAGACTCAAAAACTCACTCACTTTGAAATAGACATTTCAGAAAATTAAATTAGCAGTGCAGTGAACAATCATAAATACATAAAAACATAAGTACAGAACAAAAAATTTAGAAAGGATAAAAAATAAAATACCAAAGCACAAAGATGTATACAGAATAGAATATGGAACAGCAAACTCTGCCACCAAAGAAGATGACGAACGTAAATAATTCCTGTAACTAAGGTAAAAATCAAATACCAAAAAAATTAACCTTAAAAGACTAGTATCATAGTTTGGATGTTAAATGCCTCCCAAGACCCGTGTACTAAAGGCTTGAGCCCCAGGGTAATGATGTTAGGAGGTGGTAGAACCTTCAAAAGAGGTCTTCAGTTGGAGATCTTCATGTCATTGGGGCATACGCCTGGAGGGGTTGTGTCTGCATATATGTAAACCATAAGATATTCCCTGTATGAAGTATTATACAAACATTAAATGCAGCACATAAATAAGTTCTAGGAAAAGCAATTCTGGGTGTGTTTTCTTTTCCAAGTTTGCTAAAACATTCATCATACTGCCATGCAGCAACGTCCTGGAGCTACTTATTCTGTCTCAGAATGTGCTCTTCAGCACCTCTCCCTCCAACTCCCCATTCAATGCTATAAAATCAGTAGCCTGAGAAATCAGCCATGGTGGGAGACAGTTACACCAGTCGCACTATGGAAATCAGCAAGTACACAGTGTGAGCCTTCTCTCTTTTTGACCTTTTCTTTCCCCCTGCCTCTTCAAACAAGAGTTAGCATATACCACTGGGTGTGTTTAAGAAACCAACAAACCAAAGGCCAGGGATAGAGCTCAGTGGCACAAGTGCCTACCTGAGTTTGATTCTCAATACCGAAAAATAAAATAAATGAAAAACATCCTGAATGTTTAGCATGAAAAGAAATTTAGTCCATCTAGTAACTGAATTTAAATTGTAAATACATGACTATGTGGAAGCTAAGAAATGTGTTTACTAAAATAAGTGAAAAGTTGCTAGTGAAAAGAGGAGTGTGTTCTCTGTATAACTGAGTCCTTGATATTACAATCAGTCATGGTCCTCAGTTCTAACATTGACATGGAAAAAGTGGGAGAAATTCAGAAAGAAAGCAATGGAGATTATACATATACCTTTTTGATGAATAAATCCTAGTGACTTATTTCACATAATTGTATGTTCTCAAGTTGCACCCATTTTCCTACAAATAACTCAAGTTCATCTGTCTTTATGGGAAAGTAGTATTATTTTGTTATGACTTTTTTTCATAAAATAAAATATTATAAAAAAGAATAAATCCAAAGGAATTTTTTTAACATCCTTCAGGGAACAGGCAAAATCCTTTTTTGCTGACACTGTGAACCTGAATCCACATACTCAGTATATTAAAAAATGGAGTTGTTGAGGTTGAAGACATGATTTAAAACAAAGGAAGAAACAGTGGTAAGAGAGAGTGGGAAGGCAACTCCAAATTCCAGCAAATTACAGCTGCAGTGCACCATACCCAACAAGCTGCTCTATTCCGCCATACCTCCAGCCTCCTATGTGAATGAGGTCAGTGACTGATTAGCATGTTATCCCGGTGACATATAGCTCTTTATGTTTTGCAGAGTACTTTCACATCTAATTGTTTCTGTGTGGTTCTCCCAAGAACACTTTGAGATTTCTTTAAAACAGCATTTTTATAAATGAGGAAATGAAATTTAGCAAGATGTCATTTTCCAGGTTATCCAGCTAGTCATCAGCAAAGGCAGAATTGTGATGTCTTAATTGTGATGCCTCGTTGCTCTACTATTCTAAGGGTAGTTTCCAATTTACTGCTTAAGATGTTGTATGGCTATACCGATAGTATTTAACTCACCTAAAGTTTCTATTGAAAAGTGACTACAAAGGCTATAACCATTCTTATTCCTGGCTCCGAGGAATTGTATAAAAGACTAAAATAAATGATACAACAAAATGATTTAGGAAACAAAACCAAAAATAAGACTCTCATCATTCCACGCCAATGGGTGTCTTCTGATATGGTTTGTGTTCTGTGTATTAAAAATCCAGAGGACACTCACTTTCTGCTGTATTCATGGCCTATGCACTGATTATAACAAAAGGGAGACTTTTACTAGGATAGCACAAGCAAGTCTTGCATCGCTAGGAGAGACAGACAAGTAAATGTGACAAGGACACTGTGTTTTCAAGAACTGCATCTGTTCACAGCTCTGCTGGTGAGAGCTTATTAACATGTTTACTACAGCAGGAGACAGCCAAGTACAGAAACTCTGCTAACAATTTACTGGGACTCAGAGACAAGTTGACAGTATTTTCTCTGGTCAGTTTCAACAAATGTTCATAAACAACTTTCAGAGAGGCCAATAGTAGGCAGATTTCAAGTGCTAGGGGAAATCATGTAGCTGAGAGTGAAAATGTGAATGTTAATGAGTGTGAAGATCAGTTACTGTTTTATATAAAATCATAGATGTTGTGAAAGTTGAGAAGAAACCAAATTATGTATCATTTAGTTCATGCGCCTAATTTTAAAAATAAAAGAAAACATCATGAATAAATGAGTGACTCGCTAAGGCCTGCATTTACTTGTGGCTCAGTTAGAGCCTGGAGTACTCAGATCTACAGGCTCTTCTCTTCTCAGAACACCTGGTTACCCAAGGCCGTGATGTCACTCTGGCCACAAGCATTTGGTTAAGATTTTCTCTAAGGTTAAGTAGCTGTTGAAATTTAAAGACAGAGACGTGTGACATCGAAGTTCGTCTGTCTCTATCTGTTCTCCTGACAAAAGACTTGGCAGCAGCACACCAACATGCCCTTACAGCAGCAGTGGGCTGGGGTTGGTGCTAGCTCCTGTTCACCTGAGTTTTGCATGGTCAGCCTCATGTGTCTGACCCCCGTGACGTTACAATGTGTTCCCTCATACCAAGATTGTCCAGGACAAGGTAGTTTAAGAAAAATGAATTTTAAACATGATGGATCATATAGGAAGACACTACATTCCAAATGTATCGACTTTCCTATGATGTCCCAAAGAGGAGAAATACGAGTTCTGTTCTGAAGATTGCTTGGAAGCATTTTTATATGGTTTTGAGTTAAATATAATTCCTATAAATAGTAAGTATGTTAATAAAAAACTAATGAATCAATTGGAGAGCTTTTCTCACTGATTAGTATCTAAATGCTTTCCTTCAAATCAGTTTAATGATTGACTAAATTTAATTATTTTATCTTTTTTAGTGAGCTGATGTGTATAATTACAAACCATTAAAATTCATCAGTGAAATGAATATGTATTTCTCTTACCAATGGCAGTCCAGCTCCATTTCCTCAAGTTATTTCACTATAGTTATATTCCATTTTTGTTAGCATGTCCAGCTTATTGCAATCATTTTATTACATTTTGTTTATAAATGTAAAACAAAAACTACTCATATTTAAGCTGCTGAGGGAAATTATTTATTGTTCTACACAATGCCTACATGCTGTCAAAAAATAAGCACATCTATCCAGCTCTTAAAATCTGTATCCACAACCCAAATACACACTGCTTAAGGCTAGATCCATTAGATTTGAACTGAGTTTTCAATCCAAGCAAGATAAGGTAATTCATTAATATGTTAGAAACTTAAAATCATGACTTTAAAGTAACTGTAACTTTGGATAAAATAACTTCTCTATTACAGTTTAGATCCAAAATGTCCTGCAAAAGTCTCATGTGTTCAGAAGTTCATGTGTTCTGGAAGATGACTGGATTATGTAGATGGTATGCTCATCAGTGAAATAATCCATTCATGAGTTCATAGCTGAATGTCCTAGTAGGGGATGGGGCCTTCTGGTTAGAGGAGGTAAGTCACTGGGAGCATGACCGGAAAGAGTGTATTTTTTGTCCCTAATTCTTCCCTTTCTCTCTCTCTGCTTCCTTGCTGCCATGTGTTGAGCAACTATCCTGTGCCCTGTCTTTCCAGCATTGCATTTCTTCCTTATAGTAAGCTAACAATGGACTGAACCCACCAAAACTATAAGCCAAAATCAACCTCCTCTAAGTTCCAGGTATTGAGTATTTTGTCCTAGTGAGGGAAAAATGACTAATAAGTTCTCCTTCTCAAGAATTTGTTTTAATAGAAAGTGAAAATAAAAGCATGCTTCCCTAAAAACTGAAGAAAAAATTAGTGTCCTCAGTCCTTCCTAATGTATTTCATAAATTAAAGTCTATAAGCCATCTCAACATCTACACTAGGAACTAGATTATAAAACTCCTATATGCCAATTATTTGCAAAGGATTTTGCTACAATCTAGAACTCATCAGAAATAGTCCATTGTGTATATATATCACATCTTGTTTATCTATTTATCGGTTGATAAATATTTGAATTATTTCTACATTTCTTCTACTCTTTGAATAAAGGAGCTATTAAATTAAATATAGTTAATCAAAAAAGAAACATCTAAATGTCAATAATTCTATTTATCAGATTTCATCTTCTTCAAAAGATTTGACCTAATTCCATAAGCAGCTATTCACATATAGGTACATTCATTCAACACATTTAAGAGGAATGGCTCGTATGTGCCAGACACTTGTCTAGTCATCGACAGATACAGTACAATACAATAGTAACAAGACTGACAGGTTCCTCCCGTTTGGGGAAGCTTAGCCTGGACTCAAAGCAAATTTGTTCAAATCTTTCACACCTACTCCTAGCTACTCACTTAGCCAGTACTTGATTCTCTCTGCCCCATTACCACTCATCACATTCACCCCTGCCAGTCTCTGGCAATCCATACCTACCCATGCATCCTCCATGCCATAGCAGATAAGAAAGTCAACTGTTGACAGCACTAACAAAGACCCCAAAATATTCTTCTCCTTCAATTTTCTAGTCCATTCAATAAAACGATAGAAATTAGTAACACAATTATCTTAACTATCTTGTGTAAATATATATATATATATATATATATATATATATATACTTCCCCTTCCTTCTCTCTTTCTTTTCTCTTTTCCCTCATCACAGTTGTTCTTTCCTTTTGAGCACTTTCCAATGTTGCATGCCTATATATGGTTATCTGAATATCTACTTTGAAGATAAAAATATCTACTACAACAACCATTGTTAATTTCCTATAACCTTGTTTTGAAATTCTGTATCATTTTTATTGTTTATGTGTTGTTTTGTTTATGTCTTTGCTTTTGTTATTTTGTTTTTGTTCTTTTCTCTTTAAAAAAAATTTCCTAATCCACTGAAGTCTCTGGGGAAAAACATGCATGTATATCCACATCCATTGTGCTGATCGTTGAATCTGTGACTCCCTTTTTCTATGAAATATTTCTAATAGATCATTTTTTAAAAGGATACAAGCCCTAACCATATATATTTGACCTATGATTTTTTTGACGTTAGGTTGATGTGAAAGTGGTGTGCATACAGTAGAAACCATATTGTTAATTTTGAATTCTGATCTTTCCCACGCTATCAAATGGGATACAACGCTGTCTTAAAATGCTGAGTTCCCAGTCAATCACAGGATTACAAAGAGAAGCAACTGATAATCTGCAGTATGCTGTATCCCCAAGTCAGGATGCTTGGTAGGGTAGGTGAATTCAATGCATTTTCAACTTATTTAGGATATTTTCAATTTAGGTTTATTGGAGTATTACCCCCACTGTAAGTTGAAATTCATGTGTATGTTGCACCCTAGTGTACACTGAATTGACTAGTACCTCTTTAAGTCTATCTCTAAAGACGTTCTTTCCCTTTTTCTCCTCCATAAATGTGAGAAATGAATTTCTCTGTCACTTGAAGTGAAACATGTCAGCCCCAACATTCTGTGCAGAGCACCTGGAGAATAGCTATGCATAGGATATTTTACTGCTCATGGATACTAAGATAAAAGAAGATAAAATGTGAAGGAAGTAAAAACTAGTTAGCAAAAGCAGAGCTTGTTACCTCCACAAAGATTAAATTTATTACATAATTAATTGGATCTGTTATATAATTGGGCCTATGCTATTTTCAATCTGAAAATATGGGATGGATAAAATATGATGTTTCCTTTCAATTTGTTCACCCCGATCATTTGCAGAACATAAATAATGATGGACTACTTTGGTGACTTGTCACTTAGTAGATAACTCCACAATCGTTTAAGCAAAAAAACCATACTTCCATTTAACAGGTAATCAAAACAAATTGAGCATTACAGTGCACCTTACAAGATACAAGACATGTTGCCAGCAGCCTGACTAATCATTATTAGCAAAATTCAGGGGAATATCAGAATTCTGTAACTTCTTTGCCTCTATTTAAGTAGGATTTAAAGAGTCTATATTAAGAAGCATGTCCTACTCATTTTTTATCCCTCACACTCAATAACTGTTGAATCTAATTACATGTCAAAAGTAAGTCTTTAGTTTATTAAGATTTAGCTCTTAGACTGGTACAGTGCAGCTAAGCAAAAATTAAGCGTTCTTTACTTTGAACCCCTATAAATTGTAATCTCCATATAATTTATAGAACCTTCACGTCTTTGCAGTTAAAAGTAAAGCAAATTCATGGCACTCTGTGGTTTCCAAATATGCCTGTGCAACAGAATCACCCTGGGGGAGGGGAGTAGAATATAAAAATTCAAGTCCCAGAACACAATCCTCAACCTGAATTTAAGCAGTATTCCCAGAGGACGCTATCACATGTGTTTGAGGATCACTGGTGGGGATGAAAGAGCTTTGTCTGAGGACTCAGTTCTGATATCCGCTGTGTGCAAACTAACCACATAACCTTGAGCAGGTCAAGCTGTCAATTCTTTATTCATGCTGCAAGCATTCATGGAAAACAAACTATTCCCTTCTCTTCGCTTCAAGTCATCTGTAAAATGAAGTCATTAGAATGGATGCTGTGAAATCCCCTCAACCTTTCTACCCTGCAATCTACACCGCAATCGTCCCACCTGCATTTGTCATATATCACCTTGTATAATGTGTGTATATCCTTTTTAAGCTTCCTAGTGAATTAATTTTAGTGAATATATAATGAAAAGTAGATTATGATCAAGTATAGCACAAGACTCAAAATCGGGTGACACTTTACACAAACCTGAGTCTTGCTCCCTGCATTCCAAATTCTCAATATCTTCAAGTGACAGAATAGAAAAGAGAATGGAAAAACAGAATCGGCTTAGCCTATTTGAGATTCAATTCCCTCAACTGAAAAACTTATATATGGAAGATTATTTTTTAAACTAGAGGTATAAGAAAGGCTTTATGTTGAGATTAATGATTGAGAAACTGTGTTGAAACTGTGCCCCTGAATCTAGAACAAAGGAGATTGCAAGCCAATTAGCAATCTCTATGCACTTATTCATCATTCTTTTTAAACTTATTAAAGCATATTAATTGTACACAGTAATGAGTTTCACAGTGATGCTTTCATACATGCATATATCATGTTTTGATCTTATCCACCCTCCTTTCTTTCTCTTCTCTTTCCCCTTCTTTTTTCCCCCTTCCCCCCCAGTTCCCTTCCTCTTTCCCCACTCTTTCTTCTATTTTCAGGTCCCTTTTTTCTTTCAGTTGCAGTATGACAGAAAACACATGATATTTGTCTTTCTGTGTCTGTCTTATTTTCCTTAACATGCTGCCTTCTGTGTCCATCCATTCACCTGCAAACAACATGATTTCTTTCTTCTTTATGACTGAAACACATTAGGAATTCCTGCTGTAAATGTAAAACCTTCGGTTTTCCATTCAATATCTATCGCAAGCCTTTTGGGTGCCAGGCACCCTTCTTGGCTCTGGAGGCACAACAGGATCCTGTTAGCAGGTGAGATGAACAACAAACACATAAGAATTGCATAAATGAGATAATTCTGAGAGACGTAAGTGGCATCAAGCAAATAAAGCAATGTAATAGGATAGGAAGTGAGGGGAGGAGGTGGATACATCGATAGGGAAGAACATCCTGAGGAAAACCATTTTAACTAAGGCCTGAGTGAAAAATAAGCAGCCAGTCACAGAAAGATCTAAGCAACGTGGATTCCAGCCATAGGAAATAGTCCCCACCAGTGCCAGATGGGGGCATCCCGTACTCAAGGCTGGCCAGGATGCCAAAGTGGAATTGGGTAGCATGGGTGACATTGAATGACAGAAGAGCAGGCTCACCCTTTACATTCACAGCACCAGAACCACTCTTTCTTCCCTTCTTTTCCCACCTCCAGAACCTTCTCTTCACAGAAAGGACGGTGGACTCCTCAGCCCACTTTCCAGACTCCATTAGAAATCCCCACCTTTGGGACCAAAAGCTATTGATTGTAAAGCTCCCTAGATTATTTTGAATAAAGTGTAGCCAAAGTGGAAGTGAAAGAAAAGCATAAAATCTTTAGCTATAGTTGGGTGTGGTGGCACACGGTTGTAATCTCAGTACTTGGGAGGCTGAGGCAGGAGTACTGCCATGAGTTTGAGGCCAGCTTGAACCCATAGTGATTTCAATACCACCTGAACCAATAGTGGTCAATGCTAGCCTGAACTGTGTAGTGAGACTCTATCTCAAAAAAGAAATCTTACCATATAGACTAGGAAGGATGAATTTACAGCCCAGAAAAAAAAAAAAAAAAAAAAGACAAAGGAAGAGGAAAGTAATAAATAAATGTTAGGAAACTTTGGGTACAGAAATAACCCTCAAATCTCTACCTCCTTTCCTAAGACAAAGAATATCTTTTTCTTACAACCTCACAAGTCTGAGAAACAATTACTATTCTATGACGGTGAATTCATTTTAGTTGACATTTGCAGTCTATGCTCAAGAAGCTGTGATAGATGGTGCAAGAGTCACAGTAAGATAACGTATATTCTGCGCTCAAGGTAGTTATAAGCAGGACTCCGGATGTCTACTACCAACAGGATGATTTCATGGATATGACTTCAACCCACCCCACACTGTGAGCCATTGAGCCTGGCAGCCCTGTACAGAGAGGAGGCTACTGCTTTCCATAAACCAAGATTATATAAGAGTACTTAGGAAATGACGGCCATGGCAATTTAAGGTGATAACCACAGACCTTCAGAAAAAGCTGTACATGTTCACAGCTAAAACCAAATAAAAATTACAAAATAAGAATAACCTTTGATGTCCTCTCCCCTGTCAGAACCACTCTGATATGCCTACCTCAAACATTTATCTGATAACCCTGACATAATCAACAATAGCTCTAAGTGCTACCTTTTCCAAAGACACTCTATTTTAACAAGAGCATATTTAACACCCAAAAAGGTTCTTCAGTGAAAACCAGATAAGGGACAGGAGCAGTTAAATGCCTTTCAGGAAATTCTATAGGCATCTTCTCATACAGAATTATTATTCATATATCCCTCTGCCTATATCGTCTGTACCAGTCCTGGAGGGTATCCACAAAAGATCTAGGATGACAGAGTAGCAAACTTACACGGGGAAGGAAAGCCACTCCCAATAAAAGCTGAGCAAAATAGAATATGCCGTACCATGCCGCTGCCTTTTATCCTGTGTATGCAATGTGTGTATTCTATTGAGTTCTTATCACATGCCAGCCATTATCCTGTTTGTCACAGAAGGAGCAATTACAGTGATAACTACCCACTTACAGAGTTAAGGAACAAGTATACAAAGGTTACACGACCTACCCAAAGTCACATAGCTTAATTATGACAAAAGTAACATTAAAATCCAGGTCTATCTGACTCTAGAAGCCTCCTTTTTAGTCAGTGCCATCCCTCTCCACATCCATTCCCTTTGTATGCAGAAATCAGACTGAAAAGCTGATGGCTGCATTGGTAAGCCAAAGTCATTGGCAGAGCTCTTTTCTTTTCTTTTTTTTTTTTTTTTTTAGTACTGGGAATCGAACTCAGGATCTTGCGCTTGCCAGGCAGCTCTTGTGCCACTGAGCTATCTCCCTGGCCTTGGCAGAGCTCTTTCCAGAAGGGATGATCAGCACTGCTGTTATAAAGCTATACAGACTATTGTCCCTACTCATAGAATTAGAAGTTCTCAGCTCTTTGGGATTAGTTGAGATCAGAAGATCCCCCCAATCAGATGAGCCTAACTCCCCTATTCCTCCTACAATCAACAAAGAACTTCACAACCGTGTGCCTATAACCTATGGACCAATTAGAGTAGGTTGGTTTATTCGCGCACAGCACACTGGAAAACCGATTGGCAGTGTGTACATTCTGCTTTTGAGAACCTATCACTGAAGAGTATTGTCAATTAGCAAAAAAGTAGACAACTCTCAGCATTAAAGCCTTAGAAATTCTCAGGGACAGGATAAAGCTTTTTTTTCACCCCCAACCCCCTAAAAAATACCCATTGTTTTTTAGAAATATAGATGTGTTCTTCTTTTAATTACAGAATTCTTAAAGATACAGGAAAAAATGATTTTAATTATCATTTTTAGGAGTTACTATACTTGAAGATTTTTTTAAAAGGATCAACTGTGCTTGAAAACAAATCATTGTGTAGATATCTCACCCACTTTGACAGCGCCTCCCTCTGTCTCTTACTGAGCAGTCAAACGGGAATGAGCCTCAGGGTTAAAGTGCCTTTTCTCGAAAACATAGATTTCAGAACATGAAGAGAACTGAACAGGAAGGGCAAACATGCATTTGTTTTACCCTTTTTGAAGCGGTAACAGGTTGGGCTGTGTGGTTCCCCAGGGTGACAAGAACAAATATGTTGGATGTCATAGAGCTCTGGGGTCTGAATTTTTTAAGCATTATCTTACAGTAATACAGTCTTTGTATTGACTATTTACATTCTCTTGTCAGGTTATAGAGACAATAGAAATGCTGACAATATCTACCTGAAAAACTCACCAGTCTGTTAAGTATCTGAGTGCCTCCTTCTGCAGGAAATTGTATAGTGATCAGACACTTGAGCTTTGAAATAAGACTGGCTGATTTTGAACTGATTGTGTCTGCCACTTTTCATCTGTGTGACTTATGGAACCATTTTTAGTTTTTCTAAAACAAGATTATCATCCGCTATACCCCATAGGATGATCAAGCGAAGTAATATTTACATATCCATCAGTGAAGTCAGACTGTATCCATCAGACTACAAGTCTAGAAGCCTCAGAACTAAGGAAGCTGATGGAATTGTCCATCTGGAAACAAAGACTTGACAGTGTGAGGAGCTGCTGGTATGAGTCCCAGAGACCAAAGACTGGTGACAGTGGCATCTGATGTCCAAAGGAAAGACAAGTGAGCCCAGCTCCAGAGAGAGAGAAACAAATTCACCTTTCCTCTACATTTTTCTTTTATCCAGGCCCTCAGCTGATGATACAGCGCCTGCCCACATTAGGTGAGGTTGAGTCTTTCTTACTCAATCCACTGCTGCAGTACCAGTCTCTTCTGGAAAACGTCTCATAAGCATACCTAGAAATAATGTTTCATAAGCTATCTGGTTACCCCTTAACCCCGTTAGGTTAAGACCTACAATTAACCTTCTCAAGAACAGACATCTGAGTTACATCATTATGAGCTGAAGGTGGTAGGTCACACAGTGAGAGATTAATAATCCATGAGCAAATGAGTATCAGTTGTACCACACATTCTAGGTTTTTTTCAGTACATGAGGACTGACTAAGTTTTACAATGCAATAACATTAGAGCTGTAAGGAAAACATGGAAGCAAAGCTTTTGTAAATGGGGAAGGAAGGAGGGGTTGAGGGGAGGGCAGGGAAATGGGGAAAAAAAAGTTATATTATGTACAGGCACAAGTTCTCTATGATGAATGTGATCACTATGTACATCTAAAATGTACCAATAAAATCTGATTTTAAAAGAGCTGTATTAGTTTCCTAGGGCGGCTATAACAAAGTAACGCAAACAGAGTGGCCAAAAAATGAACAGAAATGTGTCTACAATTCTGGAGGCTAAAAGTCTGAAGTCAGAAGGTCAGCAGAACTGGTTCCTCTGAGTGCTGTGAGGGCAGGCCCTCTCCTGCCGCTCTCAGAGCACGGGGGGGG
>NW_004955436.1:14624437-14647409 GCF_000276665.1 Chinchilla lanigera
GGGGAGGGAGTTGCAGCCATCTTGGCATTCCTCAGCTACAGATGCATCATCAAGCTCTATGCCTTTCAGTCTTCACTTGCTGTTCTCCTTGTGTGTGTGTGTGTGTGTGTGTGTGTGTGTGTGTGTGTGTTTCTATGCACAAAATCCTCCTTATATGAACACCAGTCACGCTGGATTGCTGACCCACCTCATTTTAACTAGATGAAAAGGTGGAAAGGTGCTTCCACTATTTAACTAGACGGAAAGGTGGAAAGGTGCTTTCTCCAAACAAAAGCAAATTCTGAGGTACTGAGCATTACAACTCATATATCCCTTTCCTGAGGAGACACAGTTCGGCCCATAACAAGAACAGAAAGCAACTCTAAGAATCACAGTTGAAAAGTCTTTAGAAAGTATAATTTTTAGTATTTTTTCTTAAACTACTCAAAAATGTAAGGGAAATGCTTTTCAAGCTTTTAAATATCACAGTTTTGCTTCTGACAGTAAAAATATACATATCTTCACAAAGGAAGGGCATACTCAGTTTTAAAATAGGTCCTTTTAAGAGAAATTATAAGCCAAAAGATTTCAATATTCTGGTGAGATCAAATGGATATGAAATTACTTAAGAAATCCACTATTTATTCCTTGTTGAATATTAATCAAGCACTTTATGCTTAAATACACAAAGATATTGGGGAAATCAAAATTAAGATCCTTTGTATATAGGGTGTTTTACCTATTTATAAACTGTGAATTATGTTTCTTGTTTTGCATGACATAAAAGTTGATGAAGTGTGGCCTCAAGTGGACCCAAAATGTGTGCTTTCTAAGGCTTATTTCCAAGAATCCATGAACATTATTAAAAGAGTGACATAAAGTGTGATCTTGCCATGTCACCAAGGGTGGCATCATGGCTAGGTGTCAGGTGGAAATATGCCTTTCATATGCCATCTTTCACAAAAGATATACACATCTTTACCTAACTGTCATCTCTAAATTTACAAGTATTCCTCTGGATTCATCTTTGGCCTTTATAAGTATGGACAATAGTCTCCAAGTCAATAAGTATCAGACTGAAATCTACTCTAGATATATACCATGGGAAAATTCACTGCAAAAGGCAGAGAACACAACCTCCCCACATGCAGTGAAGCAAAGTTATCCGTGCATGTTGCCAGGGGGGCAGCAGCTTTGGGTGACAGGTGGCACGCCTCTCCGCCAAGAAGAAGGCGTTGCTCCTGGCAGTTTTTTTAACTGAGGCATGTGACCTAAGTAGTGGCATTTCACAGCTGAGAAACCAGCTTGTGATATGCCTTTTGCTTCACTGAGAGGCGGGCCACATGTCCACAGAGGCTGCAAGCTTCAGCTGCAAAACATTGCAACACATTTGCCTGCATCCTACTTACTATCGTATATTGTATTTATGTTGCTCTGGAAATGTAAATGGACTATATGATTAATGACATTTTGCCAGACAAACAAAGAAGGTGGCTTCCTTGCAAAGGTGTCATTTTCTAGCACGAGGAAGAATAAAAGGACCTAAAAATGAGTGGGCGGAGAAAGTTAAAAATAAGTCCCTATTTATCAGCCTGTGGTAGGAATTTGCAAAAGAAGGTCTTCTCTGTTTTGACTAACACAGCAAATGAAAGGCCAGCTCAAATTCTGACATTCTTATCACTCTGACACTGAGTTCACTTTTCCAACTGATTCTTCCACCAGTCCCTTCTTGGTACCTTTTATTCAAAAACAATTTAAATAACTCATCATTCTGTGTATGTCTGTTATTCTCTACTCCAAGCCCCTACTCACTCACGATTTCACCCATGAGGGATTCCATTTCCAGTTTCCATCTAACTTTGCATTTGAAAAATTAGCTATCATCCAAGACCCAATTCTAACATTTCTTATTCCAAGAGACTTCCCTGATGTTCCAAGGGAGGGGCTAGAATTAACTTGCCTCTTGAGACTCTACACCCTCTTACACTGACATGGCAATAAACACTTCTCTCACTTCTCTCTCCCTCTCTCTCTCTCTCTCTGTTGCCCTCCCTTTGTGATTCTCCTTCTGGACTATAGGCATGGCAAAAACTAAAGGACATCTATAAAGTCCATCAAGTCTGGAAATATAAAAACATTACTTTATTGTATTATAATATATGCAAAATTGATTACAGCTGATTTCACATTACCAAACGTTATTTGATATTTGCACCCCAGACGTTTCTGATACCTGGTAGCTGGCATACTGCCTAACACCTAGTAGGAAATGCACTTATGAATGATGAACTGGTAGCCAGCTGATATGAAGCTGAGGCTTGCTCTTCAAGCCAACCTACAAAAACCAAAGGCAGAAGCAAACCAGCATAGGCAGAACATGTGAAGGGTTAAAGGTAAATGATCAGGAGAGGGCCCAGAGGTGGAAGCAAAAGCTACTTAAAATGAAAGACTTGCATCTTTGAGTAGCTAGCTGTATGCAATCTCAGGAAAATCACCAAAACTCAAAATTTCCTTTTCAAATCAGAGACTTACAGACCCCTTCAACACAAAGTCTATCATTTTAAATAAATGCTACAAAGCACTAGTTGCTTGTAAATTTCTAGGAAATGCAGAGGCCAAGAAGCAATTATTAATAATGAAAATGAAAAATGATAATATAAGCTAGGATAGGTTGGAAAGCAAGTCATTGTGTTCATATGAAAGTGGAGAGATTTTAAAATACATCCAAGTTGCTCATTTGGTCCTCAGAGAAGACCGGTAAGAAAGGCATGATGGGTCTTTATAGATTAGATAACAGACTGGAAGCAGTTCACTGACTTGTCCAGAGCCACGAGGCTGTGATGGAGGAGAAGAAAAGAACCTAGGCTCCTGGGCAGTAGACCTCCCCTGCACCTGGGCACCAATCCTGAGGGAAGAGAGAGGACCACATACAATGTTCACACAAAGGAAGAAAATGAGAAAAAGGCAGCATCTGAGGGTTTTAACTGGCAGTGAATGTAATGTATTCCTCAGTCAGTAGAAAAATTAAAGGTACGTAGTGATGTGAAGTACCCTCTACCCAGGAAATTAACTGAACTTTTTTCTTTTGTGAGAAAGGAACAAATTTAAAGAAAAATAATTTGTAAATAATTTAGTAAAATACCAAACACTTCCAAGGTTTTGTTGGTTCTTAGAAACCGAATAATTACTCCACTATCCCATTTCATTTACAGTTATAGTGTTAGGCAATGAGAACTGATGGGAGCCCTGCAAGTTCTTAAATCATCGAAACTCTTATTGAAGGAGAAAATGGCAGAGCAAACAAAAGCCCGCCTTTGTTAACCCAAATGAGAAAAATACTTGTTGAGTGTATACAATGTGCAAAGTGTGGCTCTAATTGCAAAGCAAAGCTGAGTTCACCCTCTAGCAGTTTACATTTGACCAAGAAAGATATTCTATTGGGAAAGGGTATTCTAGTGGAAAGGATTCATCTATTAAGAAACGTGATTAACTATAATGCTATATTCAGCAACTATTTAGGTTAGCTAACACACATTTTTAAAAATAATCAAATGTAAGCAATGACTAGATTGATTTCTTTAGTATAATTTTATAAGTATGACTATTTTAAAGCCATTTTCTGTCTATTGTAGTAGTAGAGAACGTTTCCTTTAGACATATAAATTACTCTGAAAGAAATTATTCATAAATGTGTGACAAAGCGTATACAATATGCTGATGTGAGACGTACATCACCGGAAGGGACTTCCTGAGGCTGTGTATGTTGGGATCCATGCGACATCAGCATCAATATTCCCCAAGAGCTGGGTAGAAATGCAGACCCAGGCCCATCCCAGTCTTACCTAAGCAGAGTCTGCCCTTTGTGCTCTGCATGCACACTAAGGTTTGAGGAGATTCTGCTAGTGCATGCTCTGCACCTAGAGAACCTAAAAATAACCCACTGAAAGGGAGAATATGAGCACTTCAAGCACCAATTACTCCCTCGATATTTTTTCAAGACATAATTTCTTTTCAAGTAAGACTTTACTTTTAAGATCAAGGATATTACACACCGCATTTTCCTTCTAGATGCATCAACACAGAAGAAAATATGAAATCTGCCTCCTTGTAGTTTCAAATCTAGCATTTCTAGCCCTCTCCAAAAGGGAGGATTCACCCCTCACACATATCAATGCACAGTGGCTTCCTCCATTGTCTGTGCTTTAATGGCAATCCATTAACAAGATAAAGAGACCTGGGCAAGCTTCTTAGTGTGTCTTCCTATGTAAAGCTCAGCTCCCCAGGTGAAGCCATGTTGCCCTCAGCTCAAAGGAGAATGATGCTGAGCCCGCCTAAGGACACAGCAAAACCAGCTGCACAGTGACAAGCAACCGTGGTCTAGGACACACCTAAGCAGACCTGGGAAAGTTAGCAAGTGAGTGAAAAGCAAGGTCTCTCTATATTTGTCACTGAACAGCCACTTTGCAAACAGATTTATTTTTCCTTAACAATGAGAAGCAGGTATGGGAGGGAAGCTATTACAAATTCACAGGAGCAAGCAGCCCTGCTCAGCTGCTAGAGAAAAGAGACAGCTTCAGCCGCCCCTGCACCCAGTCAAAATGAGGCAGAATGTCCCGGGACAGGTACAGCGCAGGCCCAAAAGGCACTTCAGAAGACCATGAAGAGTCTGAGCAGGGGAAGAATTTTTCAACTAACCTGAAGCAGCATGATTCTCCGTTATGTGACCAACACTCAAGGTTTCTTCTAAACACATTAGATACATGGAAGTTTTCTCCACATTTGGTGTATTAAGTCATGGGTGTGCGGTATACCCCTGCTTCCACAGCTTAAAAATATTCTCAGTTTCTCATTATCATCTGCTCCATGTCATATAGGGACACTTTTAGGGATCTGTGCCTACGGGGATCGGGGTAACCTCAACATACATATATTCTTCCTCTTCCCAAAGTAGAGTGAGGCATCTTAGAATTATAAAAAGACTATGAAATAATACTTTTGAAGTAAAGTGGTAGATACTAATAAATATACATGTAAACTAGAACATTTTCTATGCTTGAGCGTTAAACTTAGTTTGAGCTTCCTGGTAGGCAGGAGAAAAATAGAAAACAGCCGATTACAGATTAAGATGCAACTTGTCAGCACCTCAAGAGAAATAGATGGCTTCATGAAATTAAAACCTAAAGCAATTTGTTAACAATGGGCTTCAAACAAGGGACACTGAACAACACATTAAGCAATGTCTTCCACAGAAGAAAAGTAAAAATTATAAAAGCAGTGCTTCATTTCCAATCCTTTGTCTGACTTGTAAAGAATGAAAGAGGGAAATATCACAGTGCAGTTTAGAAAAGGTAATTCTTCAGGATGAGTAAACAAAGTCAGGTGTGTAATATTCCAGAAACCTGAGTTTGTGCAGAGAGGAGGATAATGACCTGTTAGATGCTCTGAAGACATGCTGAACATCAATTCCCTCATCTGGTCCTTTGATCAGAGCTGAATAAAGGACAATTCGAGGCTATGATTTCTGGTGAGTGCCTGATAGCCTGTGTAATTAACTGCAGAAAGGTCCTGGTTGGTATGCTGGGCAGTGGGCCAGTGGGTGGCCAAGTTAATGAACTGCTATGAAAGCTGAGACACCTTCCTCTGTCTGCGGCCTGTACACTACTGGGGAGAATATCAAAACCGTTTGAACGGGCACTACTAGAAACATGCGGTTTGCAATCTCAGTGGAACCCTGCCCAAATCTCTAACTGCATTTGCCCTTCTTCTCTTCCTTCTTTCTTTCCCTAACTGAACAAGCAATACCTTCTTTCCTCACCTCCAAACATAACTGCATCGTCACCCATCGGGAAGGTGTCTGTTCAAAGCTGATCCATCCTCAGTTTCTTCTTGTTTCCTCTATAGCCTTGATTTACCCACCTTCCTTTTCTACTCTTTCTCATCACCCTTTAGAACTATGGAAGTCTTTCCCACCCCAAAGAACTGTTCTCACCTTTCCCTAGGTGTGTGCTCTCTCCCTTTCTCTTCTGTCTCTAGGGATAGCACCATATATTAACACCCTCACCTCATTCTCTTCTGTCCCTTTCAAAGATTTAACACGCAAGAGATCACTGGAAGAGCACAAGCGAGGAGGAAGTGGAGGCTGCTCTGGTTGTCTGAGCGTCTTTTCATATTCATGTACTGAAGTTTAACCCCCATTGTTGGTGGTAATAGGAGATAGGCTCTGATGAAAGTGCCTTATAAACTGGAGAGAACCAGGTTATACCAGTCCTTTTCCATCACTTCTTCTACATGAGGACCACAGCTCATCTCTTCTGAAGGATGCAGCAGAGAAGGTGCCCTCTGGGCAGCAAAGAGCAGTTCCAAGCCAGCCTATGCCTGCGTCTTGGACTTTGCAGCCTTCAGAACACTGAGAACTAACTTACCATCGTTATAGTAGCACCAGCAAGTAAAGATAGTACTTCTGCAGGGCACGGGTTCCACACACCCATCTCCCTTTCCTGTCAGCTCAATCTGTCACTGTTCTTGGTCCCTCCCTCTTCTGAAACGTCTTACTCATTTCCATTTTCCCTAGAGTTCTTCCTGCGACCCTTCTCTTTTCACTCTATCTCCTCCCTCTTGGCTATTTTATCAACTTTTGGAGTTTTAACCTTATCTATGTGCTGACAGTCTCAAATATACCTCCCTTTTTGGATATTTCTGTAGCGTCTCTCAACTTTTTCCTCTCATGGATATCCCAAAGTCAACCAGCTTAAAACTTAGTTTTTCCCAGTCTGTGCTTCTTCTTTTCTTTCCTGTTTGAGCCTACAAAATTGAACCCTGGGAGTCACTCTGCACTTCCCTTTCTCTTTGATTCATAGAACAAATCAGTTGCTAAACCAAATCTAGCCACCACTGCCCGTCAAATCTGTTCCGTACTTTCCCCTCCATTTCCCACTTCCTTGCAGCATCTCTCCACTAAATTGACTAATGAAATTGGCTTTTCTTCCAGCGCTTCTCCAAACCAAAATGGCCGCCTAAGTGTCCCGTCTTCCCCTCCGATTCCTTCTCTGAATATTTCCTCTCTAAAACTTTCAAAAAAACAAAAAATAAAAAATAAACAAAACTTTCAGGGCACCAATGTTCTCCAACATAAAAATGTGTGCATGGTTCTTCCTTGTTTAAAACCCTTCACTAGCCATCATGGTTACAAAATAGGGTCTAACTTCTTGGTTTGACAAGCTCAGGGAGGGAGTACGTCCTTCCTCCCTTTTCAGCTTCATCCTTTTCCATTCCTATTCCTGGAATGTGTGTTCTAGGATGAGCAGTGCTTAGAGTTCCTTGACCACATGTTGTTTTCCATGTCAGTACTTCCACTTGCATTCCTCTGTTTCTTCCTCTCATTCCTCCGATGGTGTGGACCTTGGATGTTGCCCCATTGTGAGACCTCCATAAACATTGCCTCACTTCTTTCCACAGCCCAGACAGAGCTAGTTACGCTGCCCTCTGTTACCTCCATACCTCATCCCTCTTCCCATGGTTGCACTCAGTAAACAAATGTTAACCATTACATGGTGAAATTCTTAAAGGACTAAATATAGTTCATATATCTTTGTTCCTCAATTACTATAGCAGATGTTTTGCCCTACGAATGCACCTATAAAACAGTTATTGAAGACAGAGATGTAGACATGACTCGTTCTTTACCCATAGAGTAACATTTGTTGACCAGTAAGTGAAAATAACAGATAGTATATTCATCATTCAGGAAAGGAGGACACTATTTGTCTATTGCAAATGTTCTCCAGTACTTCAACATCACCTTTGGATCTCCATCAGAAACAGTTTCTCTTTTTAAATATACTAGCAGCAATTTATCAGTCTTTTATTTTCTTCCGTCTATAACAGACACATTATAAAATGCAGCCAGTCACAGCTCATGGATTGTTTGAGCCTGTGGGCTCAAGGCCAGCCTGGGCAACATGGTGTGACTCCACCCCCACATGACACCAAAATTATAAAATGTAGCAGAGCACCACAGAGAACACAGAAAAGTGCCTCAGATTATCCAACAGTGGCTGTGAAATTTTCTGTCCAACCGGAGGACTTGTACTTAGGACTACAGGCTGTTGGTGTAACTGTTATAAAGGGAGAGAACGAGAGGTCAGAGCTATACTGCTCAGTGTTACCAAACCGGAAGATATTCCTCAGACTCTCTATTTTCACATCCTATCCCAGAACTTCCCTGTGTCTTCTTTGTGCAGGCTCAGGTGAGCTGAAGACATTTTCTTAGCTAAAGATGCAATACTCTGACAATAATATTGATGTATCACATTTATCTGTCACTATATTGAGCACTACTGTCACATCTCATATGCACAATAAACTTAAGAGACAGTTTTCTGTACATTTTACCCTAATGGCTCCCTAAGCATGGCTAACTCCCTAAATCCCTTGGGCCAATCCTATTTCAGACCTCTGGAATTTAATCCTAGCCACCCTTCCTTAACTTTCTCCAGCTTATCAACTCCACATCATCCCTAGTGTTATGGTTTGTGTCTGGATGTCCCTCCAAAGCCTCGTGCAGTCACAGGGCGGGATCCCAGAGTTTATGATTGATCCATGGTCCAATGTTGGGATTATGACTGTGAGTGCTACACCCGCTCCAGCGTGGGTGGTTTGCACACAGTGTAGGGGAGGGAAAGAGGCTTACTCTCCCCAGCACTCCTCCCTTTTTGCTGTTGCTGCTTTTGCTATCTCCACTGTCATGAACAGTTGCCCTCTGCCACGTGCCACTCTCCCTTGGAGCCAGCTGAGTATGGACTGAAACCTCCACAAACAGTGAGCTAAATAAACCTTTCCTTCCTTAATTTTGGACGTGGGATACTTTGTCTCAACAACGAGAGAAAAGTAACCAAGACACCTAGTTACTTAGACAGCAGACATTCCAAAAATATCAGAGCACATGATCTCTCACTGTTGACTGCAGCCTTCATGAAGAAGGAATCTTTTAACTTCATCTTAACAAGGTGCTGCTTTCTGGTGTTACTTTATTTTTCTGCACCAAGAAACTGGGATGGGGTGGGGTGAATAAATGACATAATCTCCTCCAACTGCAGTTTCCTGTGGAGTAGATGCTCTGAACTGGAAGTTTACTTTCTCTGAGAAAGGAAATTTATTACAAGATGGTAACAAGTACAGGTACAGAGGTAGATTTTTCTAGGGTGCAGAAAAAGAATCAGATCAGATAAGATGATGGCTTGACTCAGGCTGTCTGTGGAATATGCAGAGCAGGTGGGTTGGGAAGGAGAGATAGGCTTGTATTTTTCTGAGGCCTATGGGTGTTTGGGGGCTCAGAGGTAGAGCGGTTCTTGGCAATGTGAAGGCGCCAGATGGTGGTCAGGGTGAGGGAGTGGCTGCAGGAAAGGACACAGACTTGAGGGGAGTGAAGAGTGAGGACAGGTGTCACACAGATGGGCCACACATGTGAATGCTGCCATCACCTAGAACTGAGGGAGAGTTGATGCCGAGGGGAAGATATCATCTCTGAGGATGGGTGCTCAGTGACAGAAGACTCCTAGAGGCTGTTAAATGACTGCAGCAAGGTTGGGAAGACTGTAACTGGGCCAGGTGGTGCAAATTTTACATGAGGAAAAATGCAAAACAGTGGGTCACATGAGTTAAAAAAAACAAAGACAAAAACACTTGGTTGAGGAAAGCATCTAATACAAAGCAAAAGTAGCCCAAGTTTTGCTACTAATGAATTTTATGGATTTGGGTATGTTATGTGATTTCATTTTTCTGAACTTTAGATTTCTCATTTGTAACATGAGAATGTTTCCTAAAATCTACAGTGGATGCATAGATGTTTACCTTAACCATGAATTAATTTACACCTTATGTTACTAGATTTGGGGGCCAAATATCCACACCTTGTTAATTTATTTCTTACACTTGCTCAATATTCATCAGTGAAGAAAAATCCATTTCTTTACTGGCAGTCTAAGTTAAAAGCAACTGAAAGGTAATTATGTGTCCTGTCTCCTTTTCTGTGAAACACTCCTCTGAGGTAGACAGTGGGAAAGTGAACACTGTTCTTATTTTACAATAAAATTGAGATGTACAGACAGTATTTCCCACAATCTTCTGTGAGCTTTAAGTGATTATGTGTGTTTTGTGGACTTTATGAGTCTATGACTACTTATATATTTCTGTCTCTTTCAACAGATTATGAGACTACTGCTGATAATAGTAGTAATAGCAATAGTTGCCATTATTATTGTAATTCTTATTATTTAATTTATATATTCCTGGTACCCAGAAAACTGTGACTGGCAGTAGACACACATGTTAATTAATGAATTTCTTCATTAGAAAGTAAATGAGCTACCTGATAACCAAAGAATTTCTATTCTATAAAATCTTGTTCTTTAATTGCCAATTAAGACTTTTATCTGAATTATTTAGAAAATCATCTCCTAATTATTCTCATTACCTTAAATCTGGAATGTGTTGCCTATGAAATGTGTAAAACAGACAATCCTAAAATCAATAAAATAGGGACTTCTGATCCCACATTTCTGTTTAAATCAATAAATTCTCTTCGCGGGCTGGGGATTTAGCTCAGTGGCAAAAGCGCCTGCCTGGCAAGCGCAAGGTCGTGAGTTCGGTTCCCGATACCGGAGAAAAACCAAAAATAAATGAATAAATAAATAAATAAATAAATAAATAAATAAATTCTCTTCGCAAACACACTGATGCCATATTTGGTACAATAATACTGCCAATTTTAAAAAAAGCAAATCTTCCTGTGAGACTGAATAATTAAAATTACAATTTGTATGTAAGTTAATATTTCAAATGTAGACATTCATAAATAATAACTATAAAAAGAGTAAATATGTCTACACAACTTTAGAATCTAAAGATAACTCTTTGATGGATGAGATTGACCATTCTGAAAAATATCTGTGTCTCTCCTTGAGTCTGGTTTTCAACTACAGTATCTAAAACATTTGACAAATTTTCAACTTAATATCAGAACACTGTTGCTCTGAGTTGTCTTTGCACTAGTGTTAGATGTCCAGTAAACTATTCTTGCCTCAACTGTGGTTTCCCACCTCTCTGTGATCCAGCCAGAGAATGTACTGAAAATATAGCTTCTTCAAGTCTACGCATGCTGAAATCATACCAGTCCATGCTCAGCAAGTTATCAAAAAACCCACAATATAGCAACTATGTACATTACTCCATAGATCACTCAAAGAAAAATTTTAGTGCTCAAAAAGAATGGCAATTGCCAAGTCACAAGGTAAGAACATAAAGTAGATACGACAACCATTAACCACCCTTTGCAAGCCAACATCTCATAAAATTTGCTCCAGGCAAATATAGCCACAGAGGGATGATAGGGTAGAAGATTCCACAACAGTTCAAGTTATTTTTCTTTTTCTTTCAAGTTATCTTTCAAAATAACAGTGCTGACTTTCTTTCATCTTTGTATTTTTCCCGAATTTCATGTACATAAGGATAGTAGCTGTTCAGGAAATAATAACTTAATAAGTTAGAAAGTGGGTTTCATAAAATAAACCAGTAGAGACAAAAAAAGATAAGAATTCAGTGGCATCAGACTGGGACCATTTTTGGTACAAATATATGGCTTTATATTAAAATATATCCCAGCACAACATAACTGTTTATATTCACGAATTTATATAACTGCATTCTCGCTTTGTATAGTCTAGGAAAAAGCCAAATATGCACTTTCCTTAAAAGAAGCTGGGCAACTATGGAGTATGGTTTGCAACAATCATCTTGTAAGACATTAAAAATTAATATCTTTAATTAATTAATATTTTATCAACTAATATTAATCAATTTACATGTAAAAGATTTGGATTTAAAGTGACTAACTGTGAAGCATAAAGCACATGTAAACCACCTAAAGTGTCAGGGATATGAGTAAGCAAGGTTTTCCTGAGAAAGGAACACCATTTTACCTTCAGTCACAAATTAAGCATCTCATAGCTGTCTCTGGCTGTTCTTTTACTTCCATTCTTGCATTGCTGCTCATGAGGTATATTCTCTTGGCCAAACTTCACATCAAACATACTAGTTCTAAGTCAGTGCTGTTCAAAGTGAAAGAATTACGGATTTGAAACCTACTTGTTACAAGCCTGCTGATTATACCAGAATTCTCCCGATTGTCCTGGATTACAAGACTGTACGCATCTTCAATTCCTCTTTATTTGTTTCTAACACTTTGTTTTATCAAACTCTCCCATAAAGTATTGCTTTGGAACATTTTTTATACTTCTCAATTATCTTAACAGCTGAGCATGTAGACTTCTACAATAACTAAGCTTTTTGTCATTGATTTTATCCCTTCCCATCCAATGGATCTCCCTACATAGTTCAGAAAGAGAGGTCTTTACTTCTATTTGAATTATGTCAAACTCTGCTCAGACATATTTTTCTTGAAACCAAAGCTCATCAGCACGTGCTTCAAGATTCCCATCACCTGTCATCTGTATCCATAAAAACTAACTGGAATCACAGAATATCAGAGGTCACTACTGTCCTTATTGTTAGCTTCTGGCCCAGATTCTTCAGCTAAATAGACCTGTCTATGGTTCCCATCATGGAGACACTTTCAGTACTGTTTCTAACTTTATAAATGCTATATTCCCAAATAAAACATCGACAAAGATTCCTTTCTCTCTAGCTTTTCTCTAAGTGATTATACCACCAGTGTTTTCTACCAGAACTTACTAAACATGTATAAATTCATGTTTTAAAATATCTGTACTTTAATGATTAGTTTTTATGTGCTTTTGATTATTTTAATGTATTCAAACTACACCTGCTTTAATGTGGAAACTTAGTATCTGAGACCTAGTCTTCAAATTTCTTACATAGTCTTTGCAGTAAATGTTCAAGTAGAGCTGAAGATTTGCAACGGCTTTTCATTTAAACCACTTACAGCTTTTAATGTATGTACAAGGTGGTATGTGATATGCAGTAGAAAAAGCACACTGCCAAGGAAATTCATAACAGGCTGGGTAGGCACTGAAGGTAGCTGGGAAGCAGCAGATGAAAGTGACGTGACTTTACATTTAACTCTATCTGCCTCAGGTTTTAATGTACATTATTAAATCCTGAGAACACAAAGCTGGGGTAGTAAGATAAATTAATCAAAATGCTGGAACTAAGTAGTAAGTTAGGCAGATTTAAGACAACAATTTCACATTTAAAAGAAAAAAAATTGAATTTGTACACAGATAAAATAACACTGTGAATAATGAAAATAATAATAGTTACAAAGGATAAAAAAATATATGGCTTAATAGTAGCACTTAGTGGCTCGGGATTTAGCTTAGCAGCACAGCACCTGCCTGGGTAGCGTAAGGTCATGAGTTTGATTCCCAGGACCAGAAAACAAAACAAAAGAAAAGAAATAATAATAGTAGCACATAATTTTTAAAGACTTTGGGATATTGATTGATCTAAGATCTAGTTGAGTCACCTTTGATGGTGAGAAAAAAACAGTATATGAGAGAAGGGACTGGTGAGGTGTGGTATGAAGAGGAAAAAACTCCTTGATGATAAATATCATGGGGAAGAAAGTTTGAGCTGTTTTTGTGTTACTCCCTACTGAGAGAGAATTACTGAAAGTTTCAAGACATCTTTCCTGTATGTAGAAGAATGGATTAAGAGTTATATGAAATTCTGTTTCTGAATTTTATGCATAAATACTCGCACTCTCATTAGAACCCCTAATCACAGTTAGAAAACAGGGAGTATGGGCAATGATGGAATAGTGGTGTTTTAAGCATCCTTAAATGGTTGGCCTACATAACCCTTCAATGACTCTCACTTCTTGTTCTATGATAAAATAAAATAATATATTAAAATACCATCCTATGCAATAGGTTGCAATTGAGACAAAAAAGGTTGTAGAGAAGTATCTGGTCAATGGATAAGATAAGAGTAGATACAAAATTATTATATGTAATTACATCACCTAAAACAATGGCTAACATATATTTATGAGGTAAGGGGATATTGTTTTTAAATTAGGTTTTTTTATTAAACAGGAGAAAAATCCTGTAAAGAAAAAGATGAGACTCTGAAAAAAACACAAAAAGCCAATTTTAATATAAAATATAAGAAAATGTGAAAAAAAGTTGAACCACAGTGAAACTCTAACCAAGGAGAGTCACCTTACAGTGGATATTTCCATACGAAAAGCAGCATCATTAAGCTGCTCTGTCACTGCTTTTCTGCCTAAGACAAGATCTGAGAGGCTTAAAACAAATGAAAGTCTATCCAATTTTTAAAGTCTCCTGGAAGCTACAAACTCAAAGCATATTACTGGGGGCTGGGGATTTAGCTCAGCGGCAAAGTACCTGCCTGGCAAGCACAAGGTCATGAGTTCGATTCCTGGTACCAGAAGAAAAGCAAAACAAAACAAAACAAAAAAAAAGCATACTATTTGTTGCACTTCTTCAATGATTTGAATTCAATCAAATGAAATTATTTTGAAGTACTGTTTTACACAAACTTTTGAAATTATAAACTTAGCTTTTGACGAGGAATCTGCATTTTGTCAAAAGAATGGAATAAAATGTCCCTGGTCAAGATATTCTTCTCAGAAGTGGTTATTTTTGCACTCTATGCTGAACATATTTAAGGCACACATTGCAGGTGAGCACCTTATTCCAAAGTGCATTTGGATTTTATCAGTAAATAAGGCCCTGTTGCTTCAATAGCCCTCTTTCCCCTTGACAGAGCTATCTCAACTCTCAGGAAGCAATCATGAGCAGTTTCTGGAGAGTCAACTGCAGGTAACTTCATGTGTACTGATTCTCTTTTATGTCAGATAAACTGACAGTTGTCATGGCTAGAGGACATGTACAGTACAAATGAGGTCATACAGTGGTATATTTAAAACAATAAAAGGAAGTTTACAAATGAAATTCTAGTGGTTTAAATAAACAGAAAAAAACTCAAAGCTGACCTCAGTATAAAATAGAGTATAAAGGAGTATAAAAGCAACATGGAATTCAAAGAACAGCTGCCCCATCTATGATTTTAAAATCACAAAATTAATCATATGGATTAAGGTACACTAGTCTAGATATTTTCATGGTAACCACAGTAGGTTAGTTTCTAATGAAAGACCTGGTAATGAATTGGCTAGGGAAAGGCTGATTTGGGAAGGAGAAGTGAAGGTCGTTGGAAGTCCAGGATTTCTCAACTCCAAATTGCCAATATTCAGACAAATAGGATTCATTGCTAAATAGTGCCCAGATGTAAGGGACAACACTGATATGTGATCTTAGCTACTATTTGACAGGAAACTGTCACCAGAAGGTGACCCCATCAGTCCAAAGGCAGAAAAATTACTAAGTCATCCAAGAAAGTGCCCGTGGGCCAGTGCACCATGGGTCCTGAGAAGCAGAGGGCAGAACATTAAGAAACATTTTCAGTTGGACCTTAAACAAAAGAGCTTACACAAAATGCATTTGCACATAGAAAAAAATAAAAGCAATTTAGTTTTCCCAGATGTTATGTCTAATAAGAGGAGAAATTAATTCATTTGGAGAAGAAACAAGATAGCATACATAAATGGCAAAGTGAATGGTGTAATCTCCTATAATAAAATAAACACCAAAGTTAGCTATGATGCTGTCTGTTCTAAGAGCACAATCCAGTCTGCAATAAATCACTGTAATAAGGTAGAGAAGTTATCTCTGGCCATATAGCAGTCAGCAGGCAGAAAAGAAAGTAATCCAAACTAATATATATGTAAAATGATAATACAAGTCCTTCCTCACCAAAATTAGCAAACACTGGTCCAATTTTTTTCACAAATGTAATGCTATCCTCAGAAAGCAACCCCTATTAGCGATTTTCATCAGCAAAGTGGTGCAATTGCAGAATAGATTTAGGAGAAGGGAGTCTTTCCTCCCGCTACATGAATGTCTCATAATAACACTTGAAAGATAAAAAGTATATAAAAATTGTAAAGTATTACCTCTCCTTGGAGGAAGGACTTATACACCTAATATCAATAATCAATTACCTAATTCAATGGAAGGACAACTATTAAATATTTAAATAAAGCACACTCAATCTAGATTCTGTCATTCCTTTTGGAGAGACCACTTGACTGCTGATATTTCAGGCATTTTGAACTTGCGCTTTCAGAATGTTCCATTTAAGAAGAAACTATACTAAATATTAAAATATAGGAAATTAACATTAAACATTGAAATGTAAAGAATTAACTTTGAAACTTCACTTTTGTCTTAAATATTAATGAGTTTGTGTTCAAAAAGAAGTGAGCAGTTTGTAATTAAAATCAAGATTCAGAAACTAAAATCAAGTGCTGGAAGTCACTATACGGCAGCAGAAAGTTTTTTTGCCAAAAAAAAAGTCTGGAACATGATGTACAGTTCTACATTTTTGTTCTGAAAATTCTATTCTCTTTATAAATTAAATCAGCTGTTTTTATTAGCAACTGTATAGCCACTTCAGTAAGAATGCTTAATATTTATGATCAAATCTTACACATTTGTTGAGCACTGTGAAAATATTTCTAAATAGTTATGTCTATAGCCTTTTTAATAAATTAGTTTTAAGAAATATGAATTCACCAATACCCCAAGATTCTCTTTATCTTTCAGCAATTATATATGTGAATCAATCCAGATGTCAGTTTGTAAGTAGGACCTCAGTTTAATTATAAACCTACTATGGAAGTTAAAAATAGGTGAGCCTAAAAATACTCATTTAATCCAAAAATTTATATAGGCTAAAGCAAAGAAAGTAAAGAAAATATTTAATAAATTCTGAGAATTCCTATCTGGAAGTCTGTTGGGGAAAAAAAATCAAAGCTTTAACCTCAGGTCAATCTGTTTAATTTGGAAGAGCCACTTTAAACCTGATATCTACTATCCTTTTTAGTAATTTAAAATTGATCTAACTTTAAATTCTGAAGAGCAGAGTCACTTATGTTAGAAGAAATAAGCTAAAAACCAAAACTCAACTTTGAGAGGTCCTCGGTTCTATTTTTCACAAGACAAATTTGGAGGGAGTGAGGAAATTTGGATAGTTTTACTATATAAAGTAAATGTTAAAATAAATGGTTTTAATTATTTACTTTTCCTTTGTATATAAGATACCCTAAAATTGAAAATGTAAGTTTCTGATATCCTGAAGGAAATGTTTGCATTAATCCTACATTCCCAGGAAGTTTTGGAATTGTAGCAAGGGACACAAAAGACAAAGGAACATTTTCAGCTACTGAAGATAAGACAAAGTTCTCAAGTCTAAATTGTAAGACAGAGTTTTTTTTTGTTACTCACTCACCCTGGATTAGCCCACTAAGTTTGGAAAGTCCCAGCCAATCCCTGAAGGGTGATATAGTGCATCTTCTGCCCATAAGCCTGACAAACACAAACTCAAGGTATGAAGGCAAGCCATAGTGTATGTGTAATATCTAGAGCTGGACACTTTGTATGAAGTTTGATACCCTTGTCACGCCTCCTGTCTGCAGAAATATAACTAGATCCAGTTTTCTTACGCTATAATTATAAGAAAATGAGGGTAAAAAGCAATGCCAGGTGGGCGTGTGCTGAAAAGTCTATTTCCCACAGTGCTAGAAATAAACAAGGAAACTATGATCCTAGGAGCACAGCATGCAACACCCTGGCTTTCAGTACTTCTCTTACTCAAACATAATGCCTACCTTCCGTGTGGACTGCAGAGACATAGGTCCAATTGTAACGCTTGACTATGTCTAGCATTGCCCTCGCCTGCAAAGTGTCAGAAGGGACAACCCTCAGAAAGTATTTGTATAAAGTTTTGTCACTCAGGTCGATGCTCGTGGCAGAATAGGCGATCTGAGGGATGTCGAACAACTGCAGCAAGTTCTGGACTTGAATGGCTACAGAGCTGGAGCCTGGGCCGATCACACCAGCAATGGGCTTCTTAGTCCTGCCTGGGGGGAGGGTCTGGCCATCAGGCAGACACCGGTTGAGCCCGTCCTTCTCGTCTCGAATGGAAATCAGAGAGTCCCTGATGAACTCAATGCTCTGTTCCAGAGCCACAGACGAGTGCCAGCAGGAGTCCCGGATCTCGCTGCCCAGCGTGATGTTGGGCAGGAGGACCGGGTCCGCGTTAATCTTATCCAACGTGTGGAACATGGCCTCCACCCTCTGGATGCCATACTGCTCCCTGATCTCCCCGCATTTCCTTTCGGGCACCTTCTCCGCCGGAGGCTGGTGATGGACTGAGAAGAGAGCTCCAATGATGACATCCCCGTCCATTCTGGCCACAGAGCGCTGAGACGAGGCTCCTGCCAGCAACATTTTCCTATTGGGGCTTCTGGGGAGAATGGATATCTCCAAAAAGATCGCTGGGAAGAAAATCAAGAGGAGCCGGGCCATTGTGTTGAGGACGCAGTCCACAGACCGCAGCCGCGTTCCCACGCTGGTTGCTGGTCGCGCCTGCAGGCTCCAGCACGCACCTTCTAGACGCCCGCCGCTGCGCCCGCGACTGGGCGCCCCTCACCAGCACTGTTCGTCCAACGCCTACGCCGCCTCCACCACCGCCTCTTTCCCCTCCACCTCTTTCTCCTGGTCCTCCAAGACCGCCCCTACGCCCTGGAGGCGTTTTTCAGAGTAATCAAGTCCCAGTTCTTCGCAGGTGCATCAAGATAAATTGATGAGCGTTGTGCTGGGCACTGCTGATAAAAAAGGGGGAGGGAGAAAAATCAAAGCCGATTGATCAGAGGACCTGTGTTTAAACCTGAGGGTAGTGATGCTAATTGCTACCCGGTCCACTTCAATACATCCCGATAGCGGCTGCAGGAACAGCTCGGGAGGCAGGTCCGGTCGGTGAGGAGAGTGCTGCCTGCTGTCCCCAGCGCCCTCGTGGTCCCAGGCTGCTCAGAGCCCACGACTCGCCTTTCCCTGCGGCCCCAAGTCTCATCGAGTCCCCAGATACTTATCATGCTTGCAGACTAGGGGGAGGGAGGCATAGGAGCGACTAGGGACGGGTGAAGAGAGGAGGGGAGGAGCCATATCCTCCAACCTAAGAGAACTTTCCGAATTTGAAAAGATCAACTTTTCCCAGAAGAAAATTTGGAGGCTCGTTGCAAAGGTGGGAGCGCTACTGTAAAATGAAGACAAACAAGAGGTGCCTCTTTTACTCTAACTTAGAGGAGCTAAACAGAGCTGGACATACAATCCAAGTAGTAAATATAAATCTGCCAGTTTGTGGAAATCCACATTAGTTTCTAAGGCAACGCCTGGTAAAGTCTCCGTATGTTGGAGTTTAGTATGCACCGCACTCCCAAGAAGTCAGTCTTACTGTAAATGTTCAAGGAGAAGGGGTGACACTAAGGCAAAGTGTCTTCTGACTTTGGATAGAGACCCTTAGGCTTTGCATAGTTGCTGCAAAGGGAACAGAAGCGAGCGTCTGCCTGGATTTGACCATGGCATCTAGAGCCCTGCCGCGTTCAGCACCCTGGACAGAGCTCAGTCCAGCCGCAGACTGGTCCCCCGCCGGGCCTGCAATGGTTGCTTTGATAGTAAATTGCTATTCTGTGATCCCCCTTTTCTCTTTCAACCCCCCTCCTCGGTGTTTCTTACCCAGACGCACACATACACACGCACCGCACACACACGCGCGCGCACACCCCTCCCCTCGCCTCCCCACCACCACCTCTCCATCCTCATTCTCGTAGCACTTCTGCAGGTACATATTCAAACCCAACCGCCTGGGGTGGGGGGAGGCGCCAAATCTCAGCCTCCTGCTAGGCTGAAGTTGGCTCCCTCTCCCTCCCTCCCTGGATCCCTTTCTCAAGGTGAGAGTCAGACGAGAAAAGGGCTAGGGGATCAGGCAGGGAGTGAGAGCACAGGAGGGGAAGCAGGCAAAAGCAGCAAGGCAACCTAGACACCCACCACCCTGACGCTTCCCAGGCATGCAGAACTAAAAGAAATAAGCGAAGATGTGCCTGAAATCGGGCGGAAATCCAATAGATTGGGGCTGAGTCTGCGTTTGTGAGTAGGTGTCCGCTGACCCGTCTGACAGATGCAGACTTAAGACTTACCTGAGTCGGGCTAGAGAGATCTGTGGTTCCCGGGCCAGAGGACCGCGGCCGCCCTCGGTTCGCAGACGCCTCGTCTCCAATCCAGACGGTGTAAGGATGCAATCTGGGCTGTACACTAGTGCCCTCTTTCTTCAGCACTATTTTACCGCAAGGGAAAAAGGGGGGAAGGGAGGGAAGAAAAAAAAAGCAGGTCACCCATGGTTTGTCTATTATTTCATGCATAAAAATCAGTTGTTTAATAGAGGGGAGGGAAGTGAAGCTAGAGAGATGTACTCAATAATAATGATAATAATAATAATAATATATGGATTATTATTGCCTGTACTGCCTACAAGGAAGGTCTTAAAGAAGCTGTCAGACACATGAATAATCAGTCATATCTGCTTGAAGACATGACTGCTTAGGCTGTTTTCCAGTGGATATCTTTGTGTATTTCTCAGGAACGCAAATATATTTCCTCTATCTTGAAGTGAAGTCCATACCCAGGAAGTCAGAGTGTGAACATCACCCAGACATCTAGGGGAAAGCTCTATTTGCAGGGTGCAAGGGAAACGTGGGGGGCAGAAGAGGAAGGAGGGGCACCGACATCATAAATGGAGGAGCTAAATAGAGAGAGGCACGGCTGCCCTTTTGAGGTCAAGATGTAACTAAATTGAGAATGAGAGTCAGGTCACATGAAAACACTGGGGTGAAAAACACTTATCCAAATTCCTCCCAGGCTGCCAGCACCTTTCTAACAGGTCTACAGGGTTGATTCTTACTGTGTGAAAAGTGGAAGTGAAATCACATTCCTTTGGGAGCACACAGGCTAAGCAAGATGCATCCTGGCTTCTTCAAAAGAGAAAGACAAGTGACAGTGTCTTGTTTCCACACTTGTTCAGAGCTTCCTGTTTATGCCATCTGCAGAGCAGAGGTCAGCTTCTGTGGTCCCTTTCTCACTGTCATGCCCATTTCATCACTATATGATGATAGGGCGCCATGTCAGGAGAAAGGACACAAAACACAGGAGCAAGTTTCAAGTACTCTTTAGGGTATTCTTCTAAACTTAGGTAGGAAATGTCTTTAGTCAAGAACAAAAGGTCTTTCTTGTTCTGGGTCTCTTTTTTACCCAAATGTCAATTTTTTCTGGTTTTCTTGATTAATTTTAATAGCATAAGCTTTTTTCCTCACAAATAATGCACTGAATCACATACAAGCTGTTTAATAAAAAGATCTACATTCTAGAAGTAGCCACATGTTTACTCAAGGAAAATGGGAAGAGATATCTTAACATATAGAGCAAAGTCCTTCTTTGCTGAATCCTAGGAAGATGTTTGTTGCAAGAAGAAAAAGTTGTAGGTATTCACACTGTCCCTATGGTATCTCATTTCCCCTAATAGTCATTTATGTTAATTGCAGATAATGCTACTGTAGTTTTATAATCTCTAAATATGATTTTTCCTGGAAGATTTCATAAGTATAGTGAACATGCCACATATGAACAATCAATTACGATTTCTCAGATTAGAAAAAGTAATGTCTCTGAAGTCTACAGTTAGCTTTGGTATATACTCCTCAGTACTGGAAATATTTAATATTTGGTGAACTACTGGTGTAGTTCATTTGGGCTTGTTTGTTTGTTGGGTTTTTTTAAGGCCCGGTCTCACTATGTAGTTCAGATTGGTCTTAAACTCACTATAGAGCCTAGGCTGGCCTTGATTTAGCAGCAGTTCTCCTGTCTCAGCCTTCCAAGTGTTGGGATTATAGGTGTGCACCACTATGCCTGGCTTCTGCAGTTCAGAAAACATTCTACTACTAGAGTAATTCAATGTTCAGATTTGTTGGTTCTCAAATTCATTTTACAGTCAAAATAAAAGTTACACATTCAAGCTGGTTGAAACAAAGCACTATAAGGCCAAAAACCGTAAAGATCAAAGCATAGCAGACATATGTATCTGCTTGAATTATACTAGAGGTACTAAGGAACAGTTAATTTCAAATATATTAATGTCAAATTATCAGTTAAGTTTTACTACAAGTATTTAAGACCAAACTTTTGAAGACAAATGATACAAATAAGAAAAAAGAAAGTACTGAGAAGACTGCATCACCAAAATACACTTTGCCTTTCTGGAAGTAAAAGCTTCACCAGGAGGCAAGGCATAATACATTTGCCAACATTTCGGGAATGGTTCTACTAGAAAGACTGAAGAGAGTTACCAAAAGAATGATTTACACACAGATTAACAAAGAGAAGTTAATGTACTAAGAACTCTAAGGATAATAAAAGTTTATGAATCCCAAAGAACTGTCAGTGTGAATACTTATTCAGCACTGATAAAGTAGTATACTACTCTTAGTTTATGAGTTGTAGCAGGATAGACAATATTATCAGTATTTTAGTTTGGGGTGCCTGTTAATATAAAGTGTAGTGAAGATCAAGCAAAAGGATATCTGACACATTTTTTCAAGGTAATTGCTTCATGTACTGCTGTGCAACAAAATGCTCATCATCCTGACATGACAATAAAACAAATATTGCCCGTAAACAAAATGACCCTCTTTATGAATATGTACATATTTCTCATTGTTGTCAGTCATAGACGATTGAGTGTATTTTTACAAATGCATAAAAGGGCAAAAAGTTGCCCACACAAAATCAGCTGAACAAACCCTTCAAACTAGAAAGGTAAACATAAGATAAAGGAAAGAAATGGGTAAGTTAAGCATGTGTAGTGGATTGATAACTGGTGGTCAACTTATAACCCCCAGCTGAACTGAATGAGTGGTGCTGGGTGTGGGAGGCCCACCTGAGGACTGTTGCCAGCAGCATAAGAGGCAGACCTGGAGAAGAAGAAGCAGGCTGTTGGGAGCTGGGAGAAGCTGCTGGGAGCTGAGAGAGACCATGGGGAGCTG
>NW_004955436.1:14647789-14669790 GCF_000276665.1 Chinchilla lanigera
AGATCCCTGAGATAGGCCTGCATGAGACGTTGTCATGGGCTCTGGGCCTCCAGTTGGATTCGTGGGAGGCATTGTTATGAGCTCTGGGTATTCAGCTCAACTCATGTAGGACATTGTTGTGGGATCCAGGCCCTCAGCTGGATTCCTTGGTCTTAGTGTGTGGACAGATTTCCTGCACTCTTTTCTATACTGTTCTTTGGGTGACTTATAAATAATCATATGAAGTATGTGTCCTGTATTATGTTGTTCCCCTTGCAAAATAAGCCGCCCCAAACCGACACAGCATGTATCCAAAATCATTAAAGTTTACACAGTCATTGGAATATAGAAGTGAATTATACACAACAGATAATAAATTCATTAGTTAAAAGGTAGTACTGATTGAAAATAGAAACGGGACCAAGAAGGTCTTCATAGAAAATTGATTTGTCAAAAATGGATATATAATGTATTACTAAGGGAATACAATGAATGTTCAAGGTAGATCATTGTTGGGTAGAGAATATCATGCTTCTCCATAAACTACCACTGCTCTATGAACAACTGATTTAACCTAGTATGACCTTTCTTACTTGTCTGTATATAACTCATGGGTTCAGCAAGCTAATTCAAGCCCCAGTGAGAATTTTCAGGTTTTTTATCCAATTTGGCTACCTACACTGCTTAAATCAAGAAGGAAATTGCCATGTCATCACTTGACTTTATGCTCTAATCCAAAGGCAATAAAATTATTAGGTAAAATTTGTTTCCTTCAGAAGCTCTAAACATTTTTACACATCTTGGCTGATTTTAAAAATTGTGTCAAATATTTTTTTTAAAATAGGAACTAAAAAACTTCTAAATACACCATTGTTTCATTGCTCTGACTAATTAGACTAGGACAATACACAAACATAAGAGTCAAAGCATCAGCTCCCATAAGCAATTGGGAGTCCTCATTAGCACCGGGGGCTCATGCAGATAAACTGGAAAACATGCATTCGGTCACATACTTTTCTGCCACAACTGTCCAAACATTTATCTTTACTCTACTAAAATACAACTGAGAAGAATAAGGCAAACGCAATTTTTCTGGAAACACAAGGGCTGCAGTTATCATCTGCTTTATTCCCTGCTGTATTCCCAGTTCCTACAGCGTCCAGTTCATGATAGGTGATCAATCGTTTTGAAAAAATATATATATTCTTTCTGAGCACTAAAATTATAATATTGTAATTATGCTTTTCTCCAAGAAAATCAAAGTCCATTTAAAAGTCTTTCTCATTTACTTTTCACGTAATGTAGGAAGAATAATTATTTTGTGCCTACTTTTCAAGTGCATGTAACTAGCCTAATTATTTTTAAACTATTTAGAACCATATTTACATACAAACTTTGTTACAGTCGAGCTATTTAAATATGTTCCAATTGAATGGAACCATTTTCATTACGATAACACATGTTATCCTATAACAAATGAAACTTAGAAGCTTTATAAAGATAAAAGGAAAGTAATAAATAGATGTTAACCTTCATCTAGTATTGTAGATACATAATTTGAAAAACATTTGGAAATATTCTGAGAACTAGCATATGAGATGAATAAAACAGACATATTATCATATTCCTAAAAATGGGAAATTGTGACATCAAGAATCTGTTTTTTGCCTGAATTTAGAGAGCAAATCAGAGGCAGTGCCGTATCTCATTACCTTTATTCCAACTTCATAAATAGAATGTAATAAAAGCCAACCTTTTGAATTGAGCTAAGTGTTACTTATTTTCATGTTTTCATAAGCTTTGAACTGATGACATCTTCTCAAAAACCACCTAAGTAATAAAGAAAATGAATTTGAATTCTTGGGCCTTTCATCTGTTGAGGGCATAAACATTACAGGTGATTGTTCTATTTGCTTAAAATAACCATCTTTTATAACAGTTCTAATAAAGGCAGTAACCTACTTGCACAGTCTCACAGCCAACTTTTGAACAATTAAGCAAGAAAAGTATCTAAATTTTCAGATCTGAGAGAAGCCTTCATTTTTTTATAAAAGCTTTATCTTAGTATAATTTCATCTATACAACAACTAAATTATTATTTCTGTTTAAACAGAACTCTATTATACTCCAACTGTACTGTAACAGACAATCTCAAATGTGTCTGTTATCCACCAGCACAACACTGAAATATTGATCTTTAGCCTTTCCATTTCATGGTTCAAAATCTATGCTAGATCTCAGCTGTCACTAGAATAATGTCTACATTCCTTAATAATGCCTATTCCTTTGACACCCAAAGTAGTTTGAATGTACAGTGGGTTTACAGAAACAAAGAAAAAGCTAGCCATTCATATCCAGTCATTTCCTGCTCTAATGTAGGAAGGTCAGAGAAAAGGAGTGTAATGGTTGATACATTGTGTCAACTTGAGAAGTTTAGAAGTTTAACTAAGCTACTCAGCAGTGGGCCAGGGTCCTCACTTTGTAAACATCCTCATCCTGTTCAAGAAGAGGACACAGAGATGGTGTGAGTGCTATACCCCTCCCCGCTGAGTGCGAGTAGCCTCCTTACAATGTAAGGGGAAAAAAGAGGCTTGCTGCCCCTGCCCTCCTCTTGCTCTTGTGGCTCTTGCTGTCTTCTGCCGCCTTGAACTGTTGCCCCTCTGCCATGCCACCCTGCCTTGGAGCCAGCTGCTTATGGCCAGAAACCTCCCCAAACTATGAGCTAAATAAACCTTTCCTCCCTTAATGTTGGATGTTGGGTATTTTGTCTCAGCAACGAGAGAAAACTAAGCAAGACAAGGAGCATGTCAGAGAAAGATCTGGCTTGAATATGTCCAAGGGGTTGTCAAAATGGTGAAGTCATTTCTAAAGTGACCATTAGTTTTGACCCACTGATAAAATTTCACTCCATTTTCCTACTCATACATTTTCTAGACAAGCAAATCTTGCATTTTCTTTTTTTTTAATGCCTCAGCTCACACTTCTCATGCCTGCTGGGGAAAAAAATGTATACATTTATTTTTCCTTTTCTTTGTATGTTTTTGCCCTTTTTCAAAATTCATTCCAAATCCAGCTCTTGCACGAAAACTTCCACTTCTGGAGTAATTCATGAAAACAGTGTTTATTGAGCACGATTAAATGAGATGATATAGTAAAGCAATATCGCTAATTTTGAATTTTGTATTTTACTAGATCTCATTCACAATTATTATGATAAGTTTCAAAACAGTGACTTATCCCAACTATTTTATGTGGCTATTAAAATATTTTCAAATAGTTATGATAATAATAATCAATACAATTATTAAAAAGAAGTGCATTTTTATTTTTTGGTACCAGGAATCAAACTCAGGACCTTGTGCTTACCAGGCAGGCGCTTGTGCCACTGAGCTATATCCCTGGACGAAGTGCATTTTTAATGTCATTATCTATGGCAAATAATCATGTTTTAAATGTGGATTTAATTTTCTGAGAATGGATAATTCTCCTCAGAACCTTTAACAATAAATGCTTGAAAAGAAAGGTCTTGGTCACAACTGAATCTCTAGAACCTAATATAGCACCTATAACTCATGTTGATTAAACAGATGAAGTCTGGATCAAAAATAGTTGTGATTATGAAGAAATTGTGTTTCTGGGCTCTAAAGGAATACTGAGGAGTAGCTTCACAAATGTTTGAGCAGTTGCCACTTCATTGGCTTTCTAAAGGGAGTAAAAGCCGGGCACGGTGGTGCATGCCTGAAATCTCAGCACTTGGGAGGCTGAGGCAGGAGGATTGTTGCGAGTTTGAGACCAGCCTGGGCTACAAAGTGAGTTCAAGACTAGCCTGAACTGCAGAATGAGACCCTGTCTCAAAAAGACAAAACAGAATAAATAAAATAAAGGGAATAAAATCTCATAAATGTAAAAGAGTATTTTTAATTCATCATTATTTTAGTTATACTTCTGTATAGATTGATTTGATGGTTATTTAAGAAATAATCATCAAAATTTAAAACTGCACATGCTATTTGAGCTGTTTTATTTTAAAATACTGTGCAAATCATATAGATAGCTTAGGAAGTCTGCAATTAAATCGCATCTAAATATTAAGTTATTAGGCATTGAAAGCAGTAATAGTTTACTTTTCTATTTTTCCTAAAATTTCTATTCTGAATAAGTATTAATTTATTAAAATTTTACAATAAAGTGGGAACTTCAAAACTCAGTTTACTGGGGTGCAGATATTATCTTTACCTACCCTACTAACCAACTCAGATACTCCATTACCTCTTCTATGTGAGGAGAATTCTGCAGAGTACTACAGCCACCAGTGAACAAGATATAGCCTTTGTCTTGGTGACTGAGAATATAGTGAGATTTAGAAATTAGGAATCTAGGGAGAAACAGAGCTGGTATATAATCACTACAGAGTTTCATGCAAACTACAATGGGAGGAAGCCCAAAGTGCTATAGGACCATGTGGGAAAGGCAACTTTCTTCAAAAGTCAGGAAAGGCTTCTCCAGAAAAGTGACACTGAAACCATGACTGAGAGACAAATGAGAGATAGCTAGATAAAGAAGGGAACAAGTAGATGAAAAGGCGGTCTAGGCAGAGAAATTGCAATTATCCAGAAGGAGAAGAAAGTTTGATACTTTAATGCACATATAAATGACTTGCCAAAACCAATCCAAAGACTAGCAGAGGATAGAGGTAAGAGGAAGTTTCTTTGAAAGAGAAAGACATGAGAGGCTGTGCAGAACATGTGAAAAAATTAGGAAAGATGCTAGCAAACAGTCACTGAAAAGGTTGAAATTGGTAGGGGAAGGGTAAGTAGCAGCCTTATATTGAGATTGGCAAAAGTAATTGATTAAATGAAAGAGAAATTATGAGCCTGAACTCTGTGAGAAGGCAAGAATAGTTAAAAAGTTGTTGGACTACAAAGATTTTAGGAGAAAACAGAAGAGTGTCTCTGTTACCCTGAAATAGGAAAAAAATGATGAACTAGAGTTCACCAAAATTAAAAACTTGTTTTTCAAAAGTTATCACTTAGAAAATGAAAATGTAAATAACACTGTAGGCAATGTGACAGACATAGAGGGAGAAATGTGTATGATAAAAGGCTATATCCACGCTTTGTGCAGAACTCCCACAAATGTATGATGAAACAACTAACAGTGTAATTCTTTTAAATGTCAAAAGGCTTGAACAGTCACTTCACAAAAATAGACATGCAAATGGTCAGTCAGAACATTAAGTGCTATTCGACATGACTGAATCACCTGGGAAATATAAATTAAAACCACAGTGAAATACCACCTCATACATGCACACTTAAAAATTGTCAAATTATGAAGATTTTAAGACTGAAAACTAATTGGTGCTAGTATCATAAATTACTAAGGGATGTATTAAATGGTTCAACAAATTTGAAAAAAAGTCTGATAATTTCTCATTAATGTAAACAAATACCTATGTCCTATAATCAATTTCACTCCTACATATCTACTCCAGAGAAAGAAAAAAAAGTCCACAAAAATATTTTTATAAATATGTTCATAGCATAATTTCACCCATAATTAACAACAACTAAAGTTTCACCCATAATTAACAACAACTAAAACAACACCCATAGTTTCACCCATAATTAACAACAACTAAAAACAACTCATATGTTTATGACTGAGAGAATAAATGAACAAATTGCATTTCTTCATATACTAGAATATTACTGCACAATAAAAATTACAGATATGTGCCTCAACATGGACAAATCACGAAGACATTATTTTGAATAAAAGATGCTAGAGCAGGAGATGTTTGATTACTTTGTATAAATTTCAAGCATAGTTATACTCATCTACACAAATAAAAATCAGCAGAGTAACTGCCTTTGGGTAAAGTCGGAAAGAGGACCTGGAAAAGGGAAAGGAAATTTTCTGAAAGGATAGAAATGTTGCACGTATTGCCTGAAATGTTAGACAAGTACACACATTTGTCAAACTTCAGGAATTGTATGCTTGATACACCTGTATTTTACCACATATAAATTACACCTTCTTAAAATTAATTTTTATAAAGTTGTTGCAAGTACTCAAAGTGGGAAATGATGATGAACTAAACTGAAGCATTAGCAGTGAGAATGGGCAAATATACAAAATTGGAGGGATAGCAATAGAAAAGACTGGAAAAATTCAGCATGGAAAATCAGTCAAAAATCCTTTTGGCATTTAGCACAGTTTAGCAGACAGTGGTGCCATTTACTGAAATAGCAAACAGAGGAAAAGGAAGAGTTGCAAGATAGGGGGAAATTAAAAATTTTATTTGAGAGCATTAAAGCACCTTTGAGACATTCCAACTGAAATGCTCCGTAATTTATTTATTCACAATTTTATGGGTCCAAAACGGGATATATATCAAAGCAGTAACTGTGGGGAGTCTTGGCACAAATTGCATCATAGAAACTGATAAAATGGCCCACAGACTCTCCCAGGTAGGAAAAAACCCACTCATGGTAAAAATAGAGTAAGTGGAGCCTACAAAGTCAGCTGAGAGGGACCAGCAGAAGTAAAACAAAAACGTGTGTGAGGTGAAAGAACAAGTGACAGAGTTCCTCAAGAAGGAAGGAGTGGGCCAGACGTGGTGGCACACACCTGAAATCCCAGCACTCGGGAGGCTGAGGCAGGAGGATCGCTGCAACTTTGAGACCAACCTGGGCTACAAAGTGAGCTCAAGGCCAGCCTGAACTGCATAGTGAGACCCTGTCTCAAAAAGACACACAAACAAAAAAAAAAAAAAAAAAAGAAGGAAGGAGTGGCTAACTACAGTAAGACTACGGGGAGAGGGAAGTCGGCACTGGGCTAAATATAGTCCACTGTATGTATCAAGAAGTAGCCTTCTCCTCCTGTATGAGGAGAAATGGCATCAGAAGCCAGAATGTGATGAATGAAGCATAAAGGAACAGTTAATATATTTTATATTTTGTTATCTGAATAACTGCACATTTGTTTACTAATGTGTGTGCAGTCACAAGAATTGCTGCATGCACACACATCGCATACATGCACACACATCATGCAAATGCATGGTATCCTTCACACAAATGTTAATCACTATTTGAGATTTAGTTATACTTCTATAAATACCCCAAAATGAAGAATCTGATTCTAAGAAAAAATGTCCTGGTATCTTTTATAAAATGTACTTATAAAATTACCAAGAAATTCAGGTCATTTTCAACTCACAAAATTAAGGTCAAGTTGCAAATACAAATTCAGAAGGAAAAATAACAAGAAAATGGGTCTTCTAAAATAATATTTAGCTATAAGAAATAGTCAAAGATATACAGGAGAGAGAGAGAGAGAGAGAGAGAGAGAGAGAGAATTTGGTCTACCACATCACATAGCTTGGAAAAACATTTAAAAAGTAGATCTGATAGTATTTTTGTAGCCCAGATTTCTTTTATCTATCTCCTGATTATTAGACGATAACAAATGCTACATGTATCTGTGGCTATAGAAATGAGCAAGTATAATTCATGTTCAGAAAGGAAATAGGGTCTCTCTGTGGGTCTTTATTTCTGTTGGCTTTATGCCAAACTTCAAATATCATGGTATATTCCCATTTTTAAATTTGATTATGATTAGATTAAATTTAAAAGTGACTTTATTTTTCTATACATCTTAAGCTGTTTCCATTCACCCTTCTCTGACAGATACTGTGAATTAGATTAACTCTTTTCATGTACCTCATGCAATTCAAGACTTAGGTGAGAACTACTCTCTTGTCTCAACAAAAGAAATGTAATTTATTTAATTTATAGGAATTTATTTAGAAAGGTATTAATGGTTTACTGAAGTTTGGTTGGGCATGATTTCTAATTCAGATCCTGCAACTCTATAATGTCTTCAACTGTCTTTGGAGAATGTGGTAGGAAAGGTATGGGAAATCAATCAACCAACCACTAGATTAACTTATCATTTAATATTCCTACAATGGTAAGAAAATAGAAGTGCTGGTATAGATATAGGATAAATAAAAAGGTAAATATTACAATTAATTAAGTACGTGTAATCATAACAGAAAAGTGAAATTACCTGAACTGGAGTGCATTCCAACTTCAAAACTGAAGTCAGCAGTCCCAGTACAGTATGAAATATCTCAATACCTGGATAGGCAGACTTGTAATATAAAGAGCATACATTCAAGTAGACCTAATAATTTGTTCCCAAGGTTGTAGAAGTCTACAAGCTGGATTTTATAGAATTTCTACTTCAATGAATCATGATGGCTGGGCATGGTGGCACACGCCTGTAATCCCAGCACTTGGGAAGCTGAGGCAGGAGGATCATTGTGAGTTCAAGACCAGCCTGGGCTACAAAGTGAGCTCAAGACCAGCCTGAACTGCATAGGGAGACCCTATCTGAAAAACACCAAAAAAAAAAAGAGAATCATGGGGATCTTTCAAATAATAAAGTTTAGTCTTTACTAAGACTTTAAAAAGCACAGCTTTTTCTAGAATGATTTCAATGCAGATCTCACCAAACTGACACATACCACACAGCTGGTCTCTATTTTTCAATGCATTTCTCTGTCATCTCTATGAATTCACTCTTACTCCTGCCTCTTTGTTAGGCTTGTCTTATCCATGCTAGGCCTTGCCTCACCCACTCTAGAGTCCAGATCCAATCTTATATTCTGCTTTGTGACCTTCAAAAAACACCAGAAAACACTGACTTACATTAATTATTCCTTTTTGTGACCTCTTCTGAACTGTGTCATTTAAAATTTTCCACCAAGAGGATATGTCTTACACGTGGCTTACATAATCAAGAAGAAAAGCTAGATGATTTTTGCTTTTTCTTTATTTTAAAGAGAGTACTAAATGAGAAACAAAGAAACAGAACAGCAGCAGCACACCAGTATCGCAAACATAAACAAATCAAAGCAAGAACATTCAAAATGATACAGAGTCTCAAGACAAAATTATACGAATCAACAGTGGTTGTTACATTACATTTTGCTATCCTCAACTACATTGCTCAGATTACCAGATGTAAGAATGAAAGACTCCTCAAACTATGATTCTTGCTTTTAAAAAACAGATCAAGATATACTTTTGTAACAATAAACATAATAGGGGCTGGAGATTTAGCTCAGCGGCACAGCGCCTGCCTGGCAAGAACAAGGGTGTGAGTTCGATTCCTGGTATCAGAAAACAAACAGACAAACAAAAAACCCAATAAACATAATAGTATCTCAATTAAAAATATGTTCTATTGGAAAAAGTGAGAGAAAATTCTGGGAACAGCATGGGAGAAAAGACCAAAATCTGAAATACAACAGGCTTCTGGGTTTCCTTGAATTTTAATCCGGTGTGTGGTTTTTAGGTGCTCCCCAAATTAAGGATCTTTCATAAAGACTCGTAATTTCTTTCAAAACATTTTCCTGCACTGTGAAGTTGTATTCTTTTCTTCTGACTCCAATCCAGCCAATGATTTCACCTCTATCTTTCGTTCTGTAACTATATTGACATTTCTATTTTCTTATCCTTTTATTGGGATAATTACCTTACAGGTGAGTTGATGACTCAAAGTTTTAACAGCAGTTTGAAGAAGGGCCTATATAGAGGTGAATCTTCATGGATACAAATAATGTACAAAATAACGTTTTGTTGGCTTTCACTTATTTTCCAACATGTGGATATACAAATGCCCATATCAGTGGTGATAATGTATTAGCATTTTACCACCACCAGAATATTAAAAGCAGAAAAAATATTGAAACATGAAAAAAGTGTATAATTTGAGCTATATACATATCAACAAAAGCTAATTACAATGACTTAGATATGCACAATACAGTTGATTTTATCTTTTTATAGTAATTGTACTTATTTTTTGTACCTATTTTCGATAACGATATGTACACTTCAAATGGTTAATAACTATTATAAAAATATCCCCTGGAAAAAAATATAATTCCAAAGCTATATTCTTTATCAAAGCATAAAGATTCAACTCTATTTTTTTGTTTTTGTCTTTTTTGAGGTAGGGTCTCATGATGCAGTTCAAGCTGGCCTTGAGCCCACTTTCTAGCCCGGACTGCTCTTAAACTCTCAGTGATCCTCCTGCCTCAGCCTCCCTGAGTGCTGGGATTACACGCATGTGCCACCACTCCTGGCAAATACTGAACTCTTAAAGACAGAAAATGTATTTACCATGGACAGATATCAACAGAAATTCTTTCACATATCTCAGTCAGATTATTTCTCACTTTACACCACAAATAAAGTAAAGAAGGAAATGTTTAAAGTCCCTTTCAACATAATCAGGGATAGAAGTGTCCAAATTTTCCTTGAAAAATCTAAAAGTCATTATTTTCCACATTCACTCATCAAAATAGTGGCTGACATAAAGGAAATCATCCAGAATAAGTAATACATTTTAAATTTTTATGACTAGGAAACACCTTAGCCCCACACTCATAGTGATACTAAGATGTAGTACATAGTACTCCTATAGATTAAGAAAATAAGAATCAAAGTGACATATAATCTAGATTTTAAGTGGCATAACCTAATAAACAATACTAATAAACTGACTAAGCAATATTCACTGTGTCACCTGACATTCATTCATTCAGTATTGTCATTCATTCCATAAACACTAAGCACTTAGAGTATGCAAGATACCTGCTAAATTTGAAGGACAAAAGAAAATAATCAACAAGTGCAAAGCCTTTAGAAAAGTTAAATATTTTTAAAGTAAATTAAAATAAATGCTCTAATAAGAAATAGGAATGAGAAAATGATTGTCTAGGTCTAGAAGAATCAGATAACTTTTCATAAAATGATATTTGACAATACATAATATATATATATATATCTTTATTAAAGATATATTAACTTCCTAGAGCTACCAAGCCAAATTACTACAAATGTGGTGATTGACCACAGCTGAAATTTATTTTCTCCAAGTTCTGGAGTCCAGAGTCTACAATGAAGGTGCTGGCAGCTTTGTTCCTCTGGAGGTTCTGAAGGAGACTCCTTTCCATGCCTCATTCCTGGTTTCCAATAGCTGTAGGCCGGTGTCACTTCAATCTCCACCTCTGTCTTCCCGTAATCTCCTCCTATATGTCTGTTCCCTTTCTTTTCTCTCACAAGGAAATTGGCATTGGGTTTCAGGATTGCATAATATGATCTTGCCTCAAATTCCTTATCATAATTGTACCTACATAGACCCTCTTTCCAAATAAGACCATATTCACTCTTTCTGGGTAGGCCTCTCTCTTAGGGGTTGGGGGTGGGATGCTATATAACCTGCAAACAAGAGAAAAGTTTCTACAGGAGAAAGGTTTCCACAGGAGAAAAGTTTGAAAGGACATTCTAAGAAATAAGAACACACACAGTTGTACAAACATTCATGTCATTTACGAGAAAGTAGGAGTAGCATTATCTGAGTGAGCCTGGAGAGGAGATAGGAGATAAGGTTAAGCAGCAAGTTGGAGACAGAAACTGACCTTCAGAGCACAGACCTCTATATAAATATAGATGAAAATTGAAAATCCACAACAAAAACATTAATGAATGTATTAATAAATACATGAGCAGAGCAAAAGGATCGTATAGTATAATGACATAATAAACCACATGAATAAAGTAAAAAATAATGTACTCAAATCACCTTACTTTATATAGGAAAAGCACTGACAAGCCTTAAAATGCTTTATTGATCAAAGCAATTTTAAAAAAGTAGTAATAAAAGGGAACATCCTCAACCTGGTAAAGGCCACTTATGAAAAACCAACAGCTAATATTATAATCAATAGTGGAAAATGGAAATCCTTTCTTATAACCCTAATTCCAGGAATAACACATAGATGCCCACTTTTACCACTGCTATTCAACATTGCACTGAAAGTTCTAATCAAAACTAGTAGACAAGAAAAACAGAAATAAGTCATCCAAATTTTAAAAATAGAAATAAATCTGTTCTTTTTCATTTAAAAATGAGCTTATACACAGAAACTTTTGAAAGTGTACATACAAAAATAACTAGTAGAATTAATAAATTCAGCAAAATTTCAGTTTACAATATGAAAACAGTTGCATTTCTATATATTAACAATGAATAATCCAAACAGGAAACTAAGAAAATGGTTTCATTTGCAGTAGAACCCAAAAAGAATAAAATACTTGAAAAAAAATTAATCAAAGAGGTGAAAGACTTACATGTTGATAAAACACTACTGATAGAAATTAAAGAAAACTTATGTAAGTGGGAAGACACACCATGTTTAAGCATTAGAAGACTTACTCTTGGCAAGAGGCCAATACAACCCAAAGCAATTTATAGTTTAATTACGATCCCCATTAAAATTCCTTTTTCACTGAAAAGAAAAATCATCAATGGAAGTGGAATTGAAAGTGGCCCCCAGGGGCTGGGGATTTAGCTCAGCGGCAAAAGCGCCTGCCTGGCAAGCGCAAGGTCGTGAGTTCGGTTCCCGGTACCGGAGAAAAACCAAAAAAAAAAAAAAGAAAGTGGCCCCCAAATAGCCAAAACATTACTGGAGATAATAACAAAGTTGGAGAACTCACAAGTTCAAATTTCAAAACTTCATACAATATTATAGTATTGAAAACAACATGGTACTGGCATAAATATAGACACATGAATGGAGTAGAATGGAGAGTCCAGAAATAAATATATATATATCTATGGTCAACTGATTTGCACTAATAATACAAATGCTAGTCCGTGAAAGAAGAATACGCTCTCTACTAAACAATAGTGAAACAACAGAATATCTGTTTGCAAAGATAAAATTGTACCCCTACCTCACTCCATGAAAAAATGATTCACAATTGATTAATAACATAAATGTAGGGTCTAAAACTATAAGACTATGGAAAGTATAGAGGAAACTCTAACTTTTAATTTCTCAGTGGATTCTTAGAAATGACACTGAAGGCAAGAACAACAAAAGAAAACTAAACTGCATTAAAATTACAAAGGTTTATACATCAACAGACAGCCTACAGAATGATAGAAAATACTTGTGAGTCATATATCTCAAAAGCATCTGATACCTAGAACTCTTATAACTGAAGAACTCATAAGTCAACAACACAAAGATCAACAAAACTAAAATGTACATCAATTACTGAACAGACACTTCTCTTGCCAGATGTGATGGCACACGCCTGTAATCCCAGCTCTCAGGAGTCTGAGGCAAGGGGATTGTTGCGAGTTCAAGACCAGCCTGGCTACTAGGCCAGGCTGAACTGCATAGCAAGATCCTGTCTCAAAAAGACCAAAAGAAAAAAAAAAAAGAAAGAAAAAAACTAGACACTTCTCCAAAGAATATAGAAAAATAATCAACCAGAACATGAAAATTGCTGAAAATAGTCATTAGTAAAATGCAAAATCTAACTTGTAAAATACCACTTCTTACCTGGTAAGATAGTATTTTTAAAATAGAAAATAAGTATTGGTGAAGATGTGACCAAGACAGAAGATTTCTGAGGTGCTGGAAAGAATGTGAAACAGTATAGCCACTGCAGAGAACAGTCTGGTACTTATGGAAAAAATTTAAATGTAATATTACCTTGTGACCTAGGAATTACACTACTAGGAATATATCCAAAAGAATTGAAAAGAGGAACACAAACAAAAAATGTACGTGCATATTCATTTCACCATAACAATTTCACTCCTTCCCTCCCCTCCCTTCCTCTATTCTCTGCTCCTCTCCCCCCTCCTCCTTTCCCCTCCCTTCTCCCCCCAGCTAGAAATAACCCCCCTCTCTATCTCTCTCTCTGTGTCTGTGTCTCTGTACATAACCCAAATATCCATCAATGAATGAATGGGCAAACAAAATGTGAGATATAAACACAATAGAATAATGTTCAGTCATGAAAGAATGCAGATGCAAAATATCATATATTATGCTTCTATTTTTATTAAATATGCAGAGTAGGTGCATCCATACAGACAGAGAGCACAGTGATGGCTGCCAGGTAGTGGAGGGAGATGTACTGAGGAATGGCAGCTTAATGGGTATGGTGTTTTCTTCTGAGGTGATGAAAATGGTTCAGAAGCTGATATGGGTGATGGTTCTACAACACTATGGGTGTATGAAAAGCAACTGAAATGTATATTTTACAACAGTTAATTTTATTTTATGTGAATTTTACCTCAATTGTTGAAAAGTGAGGAAAATGTTTTAGTCCACAGTGCATATAGTAATAAGCAGCGAGTTGGCTTTGCTCCCTGTGTAGGTTATTCATCACTATTTTAAGAGGTCACTGCATTTTAATAGACAAGAATAATATAATTGTCTGTAGTGAGTTTTTATACTTCATAAGTTCCTTAAAGATGAGATTAAGCTTATCTTTTATTGTATATTGATCATGCCTGAAGTAAGTGTTCAATAAATATTTATTTATATGAGCTAATAAATTTTGATAGGGAGAGAGGATAGAAAGTCTTTATCACCATTAGGAATACAGAAATTAGTGTACAGTTTTGGAAGAGGGCAATAATGAATTTTGGAGAAAAGTTAAGCCTGTGAAAATTCCAAGTGTGTGTGTGTGTGTGTGTGGGTGTGTGTATCAAATGTGGGTCTGCAATTTCAAGATGTCATAGTTTGATATACATCCATATAGATTTGGTTAACATAGTGTATTAAATGAATTGGTGCTACCTAAAATCATGGTCTGCAACTTTAGGATTCAGCAGTAATCTTTTCTCTTTGACTCCAGTTGATATTCTGGCTCAAATTACTTCCCAGAGACTAATAAATAGAATTCACTATTATATCTCAGATCCTTATTTTATCACATTCTTTCCATTTCATTTGACTTTGCGCTCACGTGACAGAAATATTTTCCAAGAGGACTTTATTCGTGGTTTATTGCCCATCTACAAGTCTGTCCTTATCTTGCCTATTTTTCTCAGAAGTACATTGTCTTCCTCTTAACCTAATTAAGGTGATTTAATTCCCTATCCCAGGTTCTACTCTCTCCCTTCCACACAAAGATCTCTTTGCACAAGTTACACAATCTCTACTGACTTCCTTTTAGCACACTAACACACTTAAATCTCTTTTATCTATAAACATTCTCCCCTGCCCTCTGACACATACAAACACATGTACACCCACACACACAATCAGTCAATCAGTTCACTCCAACCATTCTAACTTGGATAGAGAAGATAGCAAGGGAAGAGAAAAATATGCCAGGTATGGAAACGGTGAGAGCAAAAATTGTGAACTGGAGGGACACTTAGTAGAGCACAGCGACTCTGTGGGAGAACAGTGCGAGATGCTATTCTTAAACCAGGGGCAGGGAAGATAAGGTGCCATTAACTCTGGTCAATTTATACCCAGCATGGCTTGAAAGTGCAATAAGGTCAATGATTCTGTCTGATCATACCCTTACATTCTAGCAGAATGCCTGGAGAAGCTGACAAAATAGGCCACAGCAAAGCTGAAATACTACTGAGCTAGGAAGGCATCTGGAGATGGGAACTTAAAGACAGTGAGGATTCGGTTGTGGACATATATATATATATAATTTGTGACATCAGTCTATATGTTTTCTTCATAATTGGTCAACAATCCAAGCTAACATGGTAAAATAGGAAATAGTTTTTTAAAAAAGATGGAGCAAGACAAAGGACAAAAAAGGTACAGGTATAAATTTAGTCTTGTAGCCAAAGCTGACCAGGATTATTGATGCCTGCAATAAAGATAGAAAGTAGAATAAAGTTTCAAATACTTAATAAAGACAAAAAGGTTACACACACACAAATGATCATTTAATATGATGATTTATGCACTTTAAAGATTCAAAGGGAGAGAGGGTTCTTGTCAAGAAGTCAACTCTAGTAAAAATTAGTTGTTCCTCATTTTTACTTTGGATTTCTCATATAAGAGAAACCATGCGATATTTAATTTCACTTAATATTATGGTCTCAAGGTACATTGATTTGCCTATAAATAATTCTTTTTTTTTTTTTTTTCAGAGACAGGGTCTCCCTATGCAGTTCAGGCTGGCCTTGAACTCACTTTGCAGCCCAGGCTGGTCTCAAACTCGCAACAATCCTCCTGCCTCAGCCTCCCAAGTGCTGGGATTACAGGCGTGCGCCACCATGCCTGGTGCCTATAAATAATTCAAATTTATCTTTGTTCATGGAGGAATAGTACTCCATTGTATGTAAATAACACACGCACATTTTCTGTATGCATTCGTCTGTTGATGGACATATAGGCCATTTCCAAGAACAAAATAAAAGATAGATAATAGGAAGTACAGAAATAGAACTTTCTCAAAGGGGAGGGGAAAGACAAAGGGAGGGGAGTTATAGGGGATGAGAAAGGGAATTGGAGTGTGTACTACATAAGGAATGCCAACATTATATAACATAAGTATGTACTAATAATTTTTTTTAATTTTTTAAAAAGTTTTATGTGGGAAAATCCCCAATCCTAAAGCTTAGGCATATAAGACTGGTCTCCAGCTGGCCCAGGAGAACTGAGAAAAACAATTACCTCCATGAGCGTTGCATCAAATAACAGGAAACAGTGGTCAGCTACTGAGGAAGGGACATGCAGAGCTCTCAGGGACACAGGTGTTCAGGGTCTGCTGACAGCTTGAGGTGTGGCAAAAACGCTCCTTCACTTTTTACAATAATTGCAAGATAACAGTAACTGCTAGTAATCACTTCTCAGCCTTTTGGCTAAGATCAAGTGTAACAGTAACTGCTAGTGAGTAACATAAAGATGGTAGTGCACTAAATATAACAAGAACAACAATAAAACCCAAATCGGGTTTAACTCCTGACTATATTGACTCAATCTTCTGTTGACAGAAAAACAAGTATTCCCCTTCCAGGTAAAAATATCATTAACCTCAAAGTAATATAACTTATTATTCTCATCACTACCAAGAAAAGGAAGGAGAAAGTGGAAATAAATATGAAGGTATATTCTTTTGTCTACTGTAATTTCATATATAATGCCAGGCATTCAATAAGAAATTACCAGACAAACACAAAAGAAAGCAAAAAAAAATTGCTTAATGTCTTGAAATAAAATAGAAAACATATAGAGACCCAGAGATATCTCAACTGTTAAAATGATTGCTCAAGTAGTCTAATATAACCATGACTAATATGTGAAAGGATCTTACCAAATGAGTGAAAAGATGCATAGAAATATGGGAAATTTCAACAGAGATATGGAAACATAAAATGAAATGGAAAAATACAGAAGTAAAAACATTTCTACATGAAAAGCTCCTTTATGTGTTTATCAAAAGACTGGGCAAAGCAACATTTTTTTTAAATCAATGAACTTGAAAATAAGCCAACTGAAAGCATTTGATGTCTAACTGAAACACAAAGGAACAAATAAGTGGAAGAAAACTAACGGGGCATCCACATACTCTGAAACAATATCAAAAGATCCTACATAGGAGTAACTAAAAAAGGACAGAGTGAAGGGAGTGGATGGTATATTTGAAGGAATGCTAAGAACCAACAATTAATGAAAATCAACAACTAGTTCCAAAAAGCTTAAGGAATCCAAATAAGGATTCATGGAAATGAAATCATATGTATACACACCAAAACCAAAGGTAATGAGAATATCTAGAGGTTCAGGGGTGGGGCTTACTGGCAGAGGGATTACCTCCTAGGAGCAAAGCTCTGGATTTGATCCCCAGCACTGCAAAACAAACAAACAAAAGAGTGAATCTTAAACTATTTTACAAATTTTTTCCTCTAAAGAAAATCAGTCACAGAAAATTCCAATATTATATAGAAAAAAGCAAATAAACCAATGAGAGCATCTTTATCAAAAAAATATGGAAGCCAACACTGAATGGGAACACCTCTGAAGCACAGAACAAAACAATAAAATGTCAACATAAAATTCTACACCAAGGAAAAATATATTTCAGTGAAGACAAAATATTTTTCCCCACAAACAAAAACTAAGAAAATTCAACTTAGCAGACCTGCACTATAAGAAAAATGCTTCAGAAAGAAGAAATGGAAGTCTGAGTATATTCAAGAGATTATAGTATACCAGAAATGACCAAAATATGCATGAATATAACAGACATTATGTATTCATTTTAATATATTTGAAAGGTAATTGTCTAAAATGCAAATAGAAGTAATACATTGTACAGTTTAAAACAAATGTAAAAGTAAAATATATGATAAGAACACAAAGGGAGGCAGAAATATGGAAATGTATACTATTATGTGTTTTCTTAAATCCTTGTACTGTGTTCAAAGTGCCACAATATTACTTAAAGGTGGATTGTTATAAGACCTCTACTATGAACCTGAAAATCATCATTTTAAAAATGTAAAAAAGTGGAATGACTAACATGCCAAAAGTGAACATAAAATGGAATCATCAAACAATACTCAATCCCAAAAAAAGTGGAAGAAAAGAGAACATATACAACAAAACACAACTGAATTAGAAATGGGCTAAAAACTTTTTTAAAATAAATCCTATCCAGATATGGTGGAAGGTTGAGGCAGGAGGACCACCAGACTTCCAGGCCACCCTATGCTACATAGTGAGTTCCAGACCAGAGTGTGTTCAACACTACAAAGTGAGACCCTGTCTCAAAAAAAATATATATATATATATATATATACACACACACAGCCTCATTTATTATAAATAGTACAGTAATTCAGTGACAGAAAGAAAAATAGATTTTCTAAGAAAAAATTGGTAAAGTTTGTGGTTAATTAGATGCATCCAATCCTACAAGTCACCCAAGAACCATAAACTTATTGGGGAACCTAAGTCCAGTGATGAATGCTTGATCCAAAAAGACGAGAACAGGTGCTGGGGATTTAGCTCAGCAGCACAGCACCTGCCTGGCAAGCACAAGGTCATGAGTTCAATTCCTGGTACTGGAAAAAAAACAAAAACAAAAAAAAGATGAGAACAAATACCCTTTATTCTCTCATTCCTCATTTTCACTTTGTATGAAAACAGTATGTACAGATCACTCCTACATCATATACTGGGACCAAATATAATCAATCACTAATCAGGGTATGAGGCTAACATAATTAATTATGAACTAAAGAGCTCTATGAAGATCTCTGTATTCAGGAAAATTAAGAGAAAAAAATGCTTTTTGAAAACAGTACAGAAACCATCTAAATCAAGTTCTTGAATAGAAAGGCAATATTTAACCAAGCATGAAAAAGCTAATACCTACATATTACATTTCTTCTAAATTTTACAGTTTGAATTTCCATTCACTTTCGATAGACGGGAAGTACAGAATAGTCAGATGAGTAATCACTCTGAATTAAGACAGCAATGCTTCCCAGCCCTAGATCCTCTGCCTTACCGAGTAATCTTGACTAAGTTACTGAAGATTTTTCAGCCACCACTTCTTTAATATTAAAACACAAATACAATAAAATACAAATAATATTAATACTAAAATATAAATAGTAATCTCTAAAATGATACCCCACTGTGAATGAAAAGTGTCCATGATTGCCTGTCACATATAAAATACTAAGTGTGTAATTCTCTTTATCTGAGAAGGCAATTTAAAGTGGACTGAAACCTCTAAAACTGTAAGCAAAACAAACCTTTTCTCTTTAAAAATTTATTATCTCGGGTCCTTTCTTACGGGGGAAAACTAACACAGAGGTTTTTATTCAAAAATAAGAACATTGGTAAGGTTTAAAAACAGTGCAGAGCAACATCTCTATGAATGACATTAATGTGTCATTAAGCCCCTAAGAAGAGAAGTGACAGCACTGGACCTTGGTCCAAAGAAGTCAGTCAAACACTACTTGGAAGAGTGGAAGAAAAGAACATAAATCAGTAAAGGGATATGAGTAGGGCCTTCCAGAGGGGCATATTGTATTGGAGGGCAAATAGGCATTACAGGAGCTGGAAATAAGATCACCTTGAAGGAATGGGAGGACAGATATTTGGAAATAAGGTCAAGTCAAGCATGGTGTGACTGGGAGGCTCCTCTCTGTGTGTACTGTTTCCCTTAAAGTTTATCCTTATTGGATTGATTTGTTTTTGTTCGTCATTTAGTCTGCTTGCTTGCTTCCTTGCTTGCTTGCATGCTTTCAGGATTCTTCAAGTCAGAAAGTTTACCAAGTCCTGAAAGCCTGCTCCTGGATTTGTAAAACAAAAGGAGTAAGAGTCTCTAAGATACAAGAATTGCAAAGGGCTATTTTCCTCTGTGCATGTAATTTTGTTCTACTTTGTTTTCTCCAATTAGGCATTTCAATGCAGAAAATAGCATGCTAAAGAAAACAGCTTCTGGATATATATTGTTCTTAATGACTGGTTGCTCGGTATTTTCAGTTCTTAATTTGGGATCAGACCCTTATTGTAATTATTGATTTCACTTTGAAGCTTAAAAATGTAAGAGTTACTCTTCAGTCATGTATCCACGCTACATCCATATTATTAAAATTGTGTTATTTTATAAACCATTGTAAAGCATCTTAATAATATTGATAATGGTCTCTGCTTCAATAAGAAGTGCACAGACATGGTAAAGCCTACTCTCAGAAAGTCTAGCAGTCAAGCCATTGAATGGCTAAAAGCAAACATCACCCGTTTATTCATTCAACAAATATTTACTAATGGCCTACTTTATGTGGATTCCAAAGTGATTACTAAATTCCATCAGTGATTACTAAACTACATACTTTTAGCTCTAACTGGGCTTGAAGAACTAGAAATAGCAAATAAGTTACTAAATAAAAGCCAGTTTGTCTGTACTTTTTCCTAAATTAGATTAAACAATATATTAACAACATGCATTGTTCCCCTTCAAAAGACGAAACTACAGTGGAAGAGAAATGCCAGCTTGTTTCTAATTTCATTAATTTCAGATAACCTGGACATTCAAACACAAAATTAGAAACCATAAAAAATTTTGTGGGTTCCTCTCTCTCAAAAATATTGTACTGTCGGCAATGTGTTTACTTTTGTAGTATAAATGGTTGTCATTACTTTATTTCATTTTGTGTGTTTATTCGGCCTTAGGAAATTCATCACTTACTCCAACAGGGATGATAATGAGAGTGCTGTTGTTTTTAGTCAACAATTACATTTGCTATACTTGGGACATCTCTCCCTGGTTTTATTGTTAGTGATGACCATATTATTATGCAAATGCTTGTCTTCTGTTTTATGAAACTTGAATTGTATATCAAAAATATATTTCTGCTTTGCATTGATTGCTAGAAAGCTCAATGTCAAATCTATTTTTAGATCCATCAGAGACTTTAAGTCATTCTTTAGGAGAAGAAGGAGAGTTTCTTTGAAAATATTGCATTGCCTCAAATCCCACTAGCTCCCTCTGAAAGTGATAATGAAGTTGTACAGGCCAGGGGGTAGTATCAAAGCTTTAGCACGATATTGCCCGCCCCCAAGCAGGATATTGGTTGTATTCATGTAGCTACTTAAGATTTCTTGACTTAGGGGGACGTTTTTGCTAGCCCTAGAAAATGACTTATGATTAATAATACTAGTCACAGAAATCCCATTAGCTTGTTCCTCATTAAACACTCTGCCTTTCATATTTATGAGAGTAGAGGTAGCCACATGACAGCAGTCATATTTAATGAGACAAAAAAACAAAGTCTACTGAAAAATTTTTGAGAAAGTTTTTTCCTTGATAAAAAGAAAGATCTTGCAAGAAGAAAGTTTGGTGCCCCTGCTCCTTCCTTTCTGCTTAGGATAGTGATGTGTGGGGTTAGTGCCCTGACCTCCTGTAGTCATGGAAGATTGGATAAAAAAAAAGTGTACATGGAAAATGAAACGATATGATCCAGATGCGGTTGCAAATCTGCAGTCATCTCCATCCAGATTTTCTGCTTTATTACTTATACCAAAATTCATCAGAAATTCTGGTAATTGCATATAAAAATCCTTCCAAACTGCGAAAATTGAAGCTTTTGAAATTTATAATTCAAAAGTTCTTTTTTTTTTTTTTTTTTTTTTTTTTTTT
>NW_004955436.1:14676196-14709518 GCF_000276665.1 Chinchilla lanigera
GCGTCCTGGCCTCCGGGATTGGGTGCGGCCTACCTGGCTCTTTGCGCCTATAATTCAAAAGTTCTAAAGGACTGGAAATAAATATTTTTAAATAAGAAAAATATCTTATTCAAGATATTTACTACTAAGTTCATTATATCTATTATCCACTCATTATCAAGTTATTCAACATCTAGCTCCTATGATTTGAAATAGAGAATCAATGAAAAAATGAGATAAAATTCTAAAGGGTATTACAAGAGAATACAGTTAGATTAACCTTTAAAGAAAGTACATAAAGAAAGAATCTTGTAATTTAAACATCATTGTGGTGCAGATGGTTAAACCTAGGAAAAAAACATTACATATCAATACTTGTAAAAAAGCTTTTAGAACAGCAAATAAGTACAGGTTTATGTAGGGGGTTTTTTTTGCAAGGAAAAGCTTTTAAAAATTAAATTTAGTCAATCACTGCATTAATCAGTGTTCCATCACTGTGACAAAGTACCTGAGAAAAGCAACTTGAAGAAGGAAATACTCATTTTGGCTTCCAGTTTCACTTGACAGCAGTAAACCCCGTCGTTTCTGTGCTTGTGGTAAGGTAGAAAATCATGGCGGAAGGTTTTGACAGAAGAGTGCTACTTGCTTCATGGCAGCTAGGACAAAGAATGGGTGGTGGAAGACCAGGGACAAATATACCCTTAAAAGGTACCTATCTAGTGATCTATTTCCTCCAATTATGTTCTACCTCCAAATAGCCTAGTCAGCTACAAACTCATCAATGAATTAACCCATTAAATGAAGTTAGCCCCTCATAGTCCCAAGTCTAATCATGTCTCTATACCCCATCTCTGAATATTCCTGCAATGAGAATTGTGCCTTTAATACAATGAGTCCTTTGGGGGACACTTTAATCCCAACCATAGCAATCATAAACATTAAAAGAAAGGAGAGGTCTTAATTCATTATATTAATGATATATTTTTAGGTTATGTTATTTCACATAATCTGATAATATTTAAAGATACAATTAGTATCTTTCTAACAAACTGTACATCTTCTAAATCCAGATTTCCTTTATAGAAAAAGAAAGTAGCTTATTTCCATACAATGAATTCTAACCTTTTATATTTAATCTTCTATTCACATTATACAATTACAACTTTCTGTCACCACTAAGGAATCACTGGATTACACATCAGGGGCTAAATGAGCCAATTCACAAATAATGGCAGCAGTATATCTATTCCCACCTGTCACTATTCTCAAGTTGCTTGCAAAATGATACTTTCCTTTTTGTATGTTCAACTGCATGAACCAAATATATTCAAATCTGGGCATAACTTAAAAACAAACAAATCCTTCTGTTTTTGAAGTGTTGTCTTAACCAACAAAACATAATATTCTCTGTTTATGTCCAAAAAAGCATAAACATAGATGAAATTGTGACAGGCAATACTGACATTTTATTTTTGTTATCTCATCTCAACCATTCTTTCTATTTTCTATAGCCCAGCTAGTGAATGCTTAATCTAACTGGCAACCTCTCATACAAGCACTCAGTTATATTGGACTTTTCAGAGTCATTGCTTAGCAAATGTAGAAACCAACCCCTAGTTTCTTGGGCTCTGCTTTCCCTGACAACTTTCCTGCTATTCTGTCATTGGTTTTATTTGGTTGCCATCACTCCTGTCATTTGCATATTTACTAAAACCTCCTACAAATACAGTGAATGTGCTGGAAAAACTCTAACATGCAAATAAAAGTGGTCTTTGACATTATTATCATTAATTCAACAACAATTAAATATTTCCTGAGTGTGTACCACATGCCAAGGACTATTTTGAGTGGATTATATCAGTCAACAAAGTATATTCTTTCTATCAGTGAGAAACAGAAAATAACATTAAACATGATAAGCAAGTAAATTATTTAATATGTTACAAGTGCTCTTGGGAAAATCAGAACTACAGCCTAAGAAATGAAAGTGCAAGGTAAAGACTAGGGAGTTGTGTGCAACTTTAAATAAATAGGCTTCATTGAGAGGGTGACATCTGAATAAAGGTTTGCATGAGGTGAGGTGGTCATCCTTCAGACTACATAGGTGGAGAGTGTTCCCTCAAAGGAAACATCCAGTGACAAACCTTCCAATCAGAGGGTCCCCAGTGTGCTGAGTGACACGCCAGGATATAACTTTGTCTAGAATACAATAAAAGAGGGAGACAACAGTCAGACAGAGATCAGAGCAAAAAGCAAATGGGAGACCAGTTTATATAAAACTTCAAGGCCACTGTGGTTTGTTTTATTCTGCATGGAAAGACACAATCTGACTTCAGATTTAATGAGACGACCCTGGCTATTCTGATGACAATATTCTGTAGAGAGGCAAAAGGAGAAGCAGTGATGATTTTTGAGACTATTAACAATTCACACAAAATTTAACAGTGGCTTAATGAGATGAGGTTAGTACCTCTCTGGAGATATGTTTGGTTTTACCCATTTGGCTTGGCTTGCTTTCCTCTCTTCTCTTTTCTTCTCTTTTATTCCATTTTCTTCTCTTATATTTTCTCTTTTCTTTTCTTTCTTTTCCCCAGGCTGGGCTCAAAATGTCCATCCTCTTGTCGCAGGCTCTCAGAGTGCTAGGATTGCAGTCATACATCACCACACCCAGCTGTCGATGGGATTTCCTGAGGGAATGAATAAGGAGTAAAATTTTAAAAAATAATAATAAAGATTATTCCAAGTTTTTTGGCTTGGTAAGGAATTTTTAGAAGAATTAATTATCAACTGTCACTACCAGTAAACTTTAAAGTCTTCCTCATTTCCAGGGACTGGAACAAATTTTCACTATTGTCCCTTAGTTTGCTTCTCGTTTTAAATAACTTATGGAGGCAGAACCAGTTCTTTGCACACACAGAAAAGCAATCTATTCAGCATAATTTTCAGGGTGCCAGCAAGATTAAAAGCCCTCCCTAATGCCACACTTTTTGCTTCTATTTGAAATCTAAATTGTTATAATTTTTCCTAAAGGCTTTTAATAATATTACAATATAAATGACTAAAAACAGATGCCATTTATGTCTGCTATTTGTTAACAATTTTTTACACCTTAGTATGCAAGAACACTTAAAGAAACAGAGAGATAGAGCTAGAAAGAGCCCACTGAACTACTACACTTTAAAAATAACCCATGGCAGTTAAGTGTTACCAAGATTATGACACTTATTGGAACAAGATGTGAGAATAGAGCCCACATCTCCTAGTTGCTAGTTCAGTATTTGTTTCAGGTACATTTGATGTGAACTCAAATGAGTTGTGTAAGGCTGATCTCTTTTTGAGAAGACTGCGGTGCTGAGGCAAGAATGGCCCTCTCCAAGCAGAAATAATTTCAGAGGAGAACATCTATTTGAAGTAGCCCTGTTTGTGTGTGCTTTATCATCTTTCCAGCATTAGGATGTCACCCTTTATTTTTAACTTCTCTCTCTAGGGTGTCTTTCCCTTGAGCCTCTTCCTTTTTTCATTCTCAAGATTCTTCTCTCTGAGAATAAACAATACAAAAATTTTTTTCTCCATTAAGCTTCGATGCTTCTTCACCTCCTACATCTCTCACAACCACTCAGAACTGAATCTAAGAAGGAAGATTCTATGCAGTATAAGCTCTACTTTTTACCTCTTATCCACTCTTCAACCTGATGTAAGCAAGTTCCCCTTCACTGTTAAATTCACACTGACCTTCTAGAAAGATCCATTGGACATTTTTAATTTTGTGTGTACTTGACATCTCCCCAGTTTCTGTGACTTTAGGCTTTCTGGGTTTCCCATGCTACCACTCAGCTGACATCTTCTTAGCTCTTTTTTACCTCTTTCTCACCTTCCTAAGGTTCTGTTCTTGGTCTTCACATCTTTCTGCTTTACAAGTCTTTCCTGGGTGATTTTTTTTTCCATTGACTTCAGCTACCAACAATGTGCTCCTATCATCCCTGTTTCCTGCTCAGAGATGCTTCGTAGCCTCGTTCTCATATAGTTAATCATTTCCACTCATCTAAATCAAGTACTCCTTGTGCACTTGGTCATTCACAAGCACCTAAACCTCAACATGGCCCCACATGAAATCATGTTTTTGTCCAAAGTGTACCTGCTGATAAACTCCTTATCTTTAAGAATGGCACTATCCAACTCTTATACTGTTCTCCTGTTCTCCGTTGCTCCTGTCTTATGCCTAGTGCTTCCCATATCTGAGCTCACTGGCTACAGAAGTACCCTAATGCAGAAGTAACCTCTGTTTCCAGGTCTTCTCACCTCTTCTATCCTTCTAGAATGACATTAATTATCTAAGACACAAATTTAGCCATATAATTTCCCTGATTAAAACCATCCTGTGCCCCCAAAATTGATAACAATACATTCCAATTACCTTATCATAATATAAAATGTTTCCACATTCAAACCCTTAGCTAGTCTTACATTATATTTCACTTCCTGTATAATCATCATCACCTTTTCATATTCTCTTTGCATTATAGCTGCACCCAAACTTCTACAATTTATTCAAATAGTATAGCCTGCTTTTATCTCCTGGTCTTTTGTAATTAAGAGGTTCTTTATTTTCAGTATACCTTAAATCCCCGCCTATCTGGAAGATAGCTACTAATCCTTCAACATTAATTAGCATTTTTGCTATAAAGCAATTCCTAGACATCCCAACAGATAATGTGGGTCATTGCCTCTTTCAAGTCTTCACAATATTGTACCCTTCTATTACAGAATTTACAAAGGTTCATTATGCTGTTTAACGTTTGTTTATCTTTCCTTACTACACAGTGAGCAAACTGACAAAGATACTACCTCATTCAACTTTATATTCCCATCTAGTTATACAGTGTTTGATATAAACTATGTAATGTATTTACAGAATAGAATTTGCCATGTAGCAAGTAAAAAAAGAATTTTTACATATGGGATATGTTAATACAAGTAAATGAATACATGATGTTATACTTTCAAACTCCAAGGAGCTCTACAAAGCCAAAATATTTTTCTCTGAAATGTGTGCAGTGACAGTTTTCCTGTGAAACCCGATCCCATAATAGTAAGACATCCAAGGGGCTGGGGATTTAGGTCAGCGGCACAGTGCCTGCCTGGCAAGTGCAAGGTCATGAGTTCGATTCCCAGTACGGGAAAAAAAAAGAAAGATTGGAAAAATGGTAAGACATCCACATTTCTCCAAAAAAAGTTAGGAAGCCTGTTTATATTGATATTTTGATATCTGCTAAAATGACTGTAATATAACCATGTTTTTAAAAATAATCTAAAATAAAGATACCCTTCTGATAGATAATAACAATAAAATAGGCTGTTGCATCTATGTAGTTACACTTACCTCTAATGAGAAAATAAAGCATACGCTACAGAAAAGTTAAAAGCAAAGTTTATTTATATCTGCGAACATATGACTTTTCCCCATAATTCACTTCAGATTTTTGGATTTTCTAGTAACCTTGCATAGCCAGAAGTCCCTAAAAACATATTCTGTCCCTGTACACTTGCACCATTACTAAAACTGTTCCTGTAAAGCAGAGAAACTTGAATCAATTCACAGCATTTTCTACATGCATATCTGTATTCAGAATGACTGAAAGCACATTAAAAAGTTTTCTATTGAACATAAGGAGATCCTTGTTTCATAATCAGTGTAATGATCACTAATGATTTGGATTTATTTTAAACAGTTGATTAAATATTTCATTTCTGCCAACATATCCATTAAGAATTATCCCTCTTAATGAGACAAATGTGTGCTTTTCAGGTTGATTTTAATATACTACATTCAACTGGAAAGAAACTGAACAAATATTCTGCACAGCAGAAAATAGGCATAAAAGCAACAATCTCCTTCATTGGTTTCTGGTAAAATAAGAAAAGTACTACCTTAATTCTTTCACAAAATAGTATAGAAAACTAGTATTTATTCAAAATATTTTGAGCAGGCAAAGAATTTGGGTTGCTATAATATTATTTGATTAAGAAATTCTTCACAGACAATTTCTTCTCAAATTGAACTAAAAAAGTATTTATCTATTTTATTACAAATGAATTATTTTTTATGAAAATTGTTCTTTGATTTTGTGATTTTGCAACTGTGTGGGGATATTTTTTGCTTCTATTTAGTTTTCTTCTTATTTTTTTCTCTCAATGTTTCCCCTGTTACCTCTTTTTTCTCCTTACTTTTTGTTTTTCTTATCACCACATTTCCCTCTCCTCCTTTCCACCCTTTATTCAGTATATAAATAGAAGGTGCTTGTACCTGTGCAAAAAAGAATAAGAATTTACTAGTGCTTTAATTTAAGTAGTACTTTCAAGAGAAGGTCAGAGTAACCCTCACCATAACTGTGAAAAGAGGATGTAAACCCAAAGCATACTAACAGGTTTGGAATCATCCACAGCTTCTCTCAAACTCCAATTTCACTTCCCTCTCTCGAAATTCCTCCTCCAGATCCCAGAAATATTGCTGCTAAACCCTTCAACACCAGCCCTTTACTCCAGCTATAAAAATAATTATAATGTTCTAACCTCTTGTTTTTCACCTATTAATATTTCTCTTCTCTGCCTCACTTCTTAAAGACTTACACTCTTTATTTCCTTTTTCCTTTATCCTTTCTCTCTCAGTACACATCCTAGGCTGTTAGTAGCAGTATAGTGCAGCCTATAAGGGGCACTGATAAAAGAGTGAAAGTTTTCAAAGACTTAATGTACTTGATTGATGTATGATTTCATATGTTGATGTTATTATAATGAGGAGAAATTCTCTTCTTGCAATATCAGACCTACTCCTATTAAACTGTGTGGGCCAAAGAAGTAGATAATACCAAGACACAAGTAAATCGAAGATCAGATCACTGGAAGGCATACACTAGATAAGAATATCACCCCACCAATGATAATCTTTACACTCTAGTTGATCCTCAAGCTTTGGCACAAAAAAAGTCAATAAAATCCCTCCAAAACCACAAATAACCCATAAAGAAGATCTAAGAGACATTAATGGTGAAGAAATCAAACCCAAAAGTCTGAACTATATGAAATGATAAAAGAAGAAACAAAGAAATGTAATGAGCTCAAAGACAATATAACTAAACAGATTATTGATTTAATAAATAAACTGATCAATGAATTCAAAGAAGAGTCAAATAAACAATTAGCAGAGCTAATCAGGATGATTTAAAACATGACTGACAAATTTAGCAAAGACCTAGAGTCCAGGAAAATGTAGAAATAAAGAATTTTATTGAAAGTATGGGCACCAGATGTGACCAGCATGAAGAGAGTATTAATATCAGAAGATGGGTCTCATGGACATGACAAGATACTCAGACAACAAGAGAGGAAGGAAAATGGATCCAACAGCTGTGAGATGATGCAAAGAAGACTAGCCTAAAAGTAATCCAAGTTGGAGAAAAGTCAAAAGAATTCAACATACAAATAAGCAAGGCACATGGAAGCCCAAATAGTTATGACCAGAAAAAATATTTTCTATAACACATCATAGGGAAAATTCCAGCAGTTCCATATAAGGACAGAATGTTAAAAGCCATTAGGTAGAAACAATAAATCAGTTGCAAACCCATTAGGATTATATTAGACTTCTCAAAAAGGCCATGATGTCTTGCAGTAAAGTGTTTTAAGTCCCCTCCCCAGAAAAAAAACAGAAACAAACTTTCAACCCAGACTAATGTATGAAACCACCAGTATCAAAAAGTCCGGTGGGATGAATACATCACGGAGGGTGAGCAACTAGTTAAACCAAGGGGAGAAATAAAGGAATCAAAAACAGAAAAAGAATGCAATAACAGAAATGTCATTACCTTTCAGTAATAATTCTCAATGTAAATGGTCTCAACTCCCCAATCAAAAGACTCAGATTGACAGACTAGATCAAAAAATAAAACCCAACATACAAGAGACACATGTAATCCAAGGAGAAATTTATAGACTAAAAATCAAAAGATTGAAAACAATTTTCCAATCAATGGAAAATCAACAGCAAGCAAAAGTAGCTATCCTATTCTTGAACAAGGTGAACTTCAAGCCAAAACTGATCAGAAGAGGCAAAAATGTCACTAGCTATTGGGTAAGGAAACAATTCAACAGGAAGAGTTGACTGCTCTATTTAGTAGATCAATGTTCCCTAAAACATATACTGAAACAAAAATCTTCCTAGATTGGGGGTTTGTTTCAAGGTCTAATGGCTAAGAAAAGCTCTGGAATCCTTGACTTCAATATCAGAAACTCTCTGGGCAGAGGCATTCTAAAATACTGATTACTGGTATAGTAATTTAGCATGATAATGACTGCAGTTATCTATTCATTTCTTAGTGTCTACTCTAGAGAAACACTCAGAACATTTACAAAAATAACATTACATACATGAATATCTTTTGTGGTAGTGTTTACAAAACCTAAATACTCGTTAGAAATACAATGGCTAGCCAGGTGTGGTGGCACTTGTCTGTAATCCTAGCACTTGGGAGGCTGAGGCAGCAAGATTGCCACAAGTTTGAGGCCAGCTTGGGCTACATAGTGAGTTCAAGGCCACCTTGAACTACATAGCAAGACTCTGTCTCAGAAAAAAACTAAATAAATAAATAAATAAATGGCTAAACAAACATGGCAAGTGCATGTATGAAAGATTATGTAGTAGTAAAACAAATGAGAAACAAATATGGTAGGGGTTTTAGTTATTCTCCATTTCTTCTCCACCTTCAGAGAAGTTCTCTGTCTCTCTTTGCCCTATATTCTTCTCTAAGGGTTTGATCCCTAAAAATTGTATCACCTGAGCCCTACCATAAGTGCCTTCCCATAATATTCAATCACAAGGAGATACCAGCAGAGGACCAGAAGCATGCTGTCAGACCATTTCTCACCTGGTACCTCATTTTGGGTCAATGCTACACCCAGACAAGTCTTCAGTTCCCTTTGGTCATGGAACTCTCACTCTCTCAGGTGATGTGATCTCTTTTTATTCCCCCTTAAGGTAGGGGTATAACAGCTTCCTTTGTTGCCAGTCTCCAGGTAACTCACTCCTTCATGTCAGCTCCCTCAACCCTGCCCAGCCGTGTGATAGACTTTTCACCAGGTCTCTCAAACCATTTGAACAGCATTATATTTCATGCCTAAATCCTGACTAGCCCTGTGTGTGTGTGTGTGTGTGTGTGTGTGTGTGTGTGTGTGTAACTAATACAGGACTCAAAGATATTGTGTTGAATAAAAATGCAAATAGAAGTATCATTATGGTATAAACCAACAAAAACACTGTACGTATTTCTAAGTGCATATGTGTGTTTGCAAATGTATAAAAAAAGACATAGAGGATATTTTTCCAATATAACAAATGACTTGGAATGACAAAACACCACTCTGCTAAGAAATGGGATTGGACTGTCATCTAAGAGAGTCTAGGCCAGGGATACAGCTCAGTGTCACAAGTGCCTGCCTGGCAAGTGCAAGGTCCTGAGTTTAATTTCTGGTACAAAAAAAAAAAAAAAAGACAGAGTCTATAATGCATATATATTTTAAAATAAATATGTTTATGCACTGTAGTATATTTTTCTAAAGTATTTTTTATTAAAAACATGATCAGAAATCCTCCAGTAAAAAAAAGCATTCAACTTCTCTAACCCATTATTCCTCTAACATATTTATCCTGTGAACTCCTTTCCCTAGAACCACTGTCAGCTTATTATATAATTTAGGAAATGCTACACCTGAACATCTGGGCCTTAGAACCTTTTCTATTTAGATTTTGTTTCTTGAGATCTCTTAGTTTCATAACACAATTTGTACATACTTTCTAACTCTTATTATTCTGCTCTGGGACCTCTTCTTGACTAATGGTCTCCCTCATGGAGCGAAGGAAAGACATTACTTAAGCTCAGTATCAAGGATCTCTGGAAACATTTGCAGTCCTGTTCTACATTAACATGTCCTGCTCAGTCTAGTGCATCACTGTCCAATATCTTACCACTACCCATATGTGGCTCTTGAGTTCCTGAAATGTGGCAAGCTTAAATTGAGATGTGACGTGAGTATAAAATACATATCATATTTCAAAGACCAAGAATATACGCAAAAATATAGTATATGTCATAAAACATTTTTATGTTGATCACATGTTTTAATGATAAATTTAGGTATAATGGGTTAAGTAAAATGTATTAAAATAATTTCAGCTGTTCCTTTTTTTTTCCTGTAGTTCAGGCTGCCCTCACTCTCTCAATCTCACTATGTGGCCCAGCCTGGCCTTGAACTCATAGCAATACTCCTGCCTCAGTTTCCCAAGTCCTAAGATTACAGCCTTTTTTAATGCTTTTTTAATATGGCTACTAGCAAAGTACAGTTGCATATGCATCTCAGATTATATTTCTATTGGATAGCACTGTCAAACCATGCCCACATGTTTTTACTTTGAAGTGAATGATGTTCTTCTAAAAAGCAGTCAGCTAGACTGGTAATATAATTTTGACAGATACACACATATCACCCTCTCCAATAGGGAGTTCTTCCACTCTTGGGGCAAGTCACTGACCACGATATTATGAGGGAGAAGAAAGAACAGGTAGGTAAGGGCTGAGTCAGAAGACACATTACTTATAATGCTACAATATAAACTATTTTGAGAAGAATGAGGAACTACTGAATAATATTAAGTAAATACGTAATTTAACCAGAATGTGTTTCAAAAAGGTAGCACTGACATGGAAAATGGAATGGACTCGAGGTGTGGTGACCTTTAAGCCGTTACAGTATTCCACTGGCAATATGAGCTACAGTGATATGAACTAGGGTAATAGCAATAAGAATGGGACTTCAATGTCAGATATTAGTAATCAATAAGACATTGGGGGTCAGTAGTTCAGTAGCAGAGCACTTGCCTAGCACACTCAAAACCTGCCTTCCATCCCAGCACCACAAAGAAGGGTAAAAAAATAAGACATCAAGGATGGGAGAAGTTACAAATGGACAGTGAAACAATGCAAGAAACCGGCAAATACTTACTTTGTTCCTTCCTGAACTCTACTGTGCTATGAACTCTACTCCTCTACCCACCTAAAAATCTTGAAAACTATTTTCTATAGCTTTATATTCTTCTGCATTCCACCAAACTTACTGTTACACAGGTAATAGTTAGGTTAAAATTAATTGTCCAGTGATATTTTTGTATTATTTCAGCATCCATAATTTATAACACAGTTTTTCAATGTGTCCACTTAGGATCTAGGTTAAACAATATATTTATGGTTCTTAATATATGTTAATTCTTCATTCTGTTTCAAAACATTTTCAAGCTTACACAAATCATTCCTTCTCCTCTATCAATTTAAAAATTAGTTTAGCCAAAAATATCTATCAATTTAATAATGTGAGATTTTTATAAACTGCCAGCTTTATAAAACTTTATATGAGGTAATAAATTTTAAAAATTCATGAAATGATAGTTTATAAATAAGTTCATGTCATACAAATGAAATTACCTCAAAATCCAATGCCCTATATAGATGGTGTTTGGCATTGCCTGAGATACAGAAAATGAATCATCACTATATCTGTCATATAATGTAATCAATAAATATGAAACATTAAGAAATATACAAGAAAAGCATATAGTAGATTATATAAGCTCATTTCATTTATGAGGTAATTACTTGGCTGAATCTCTCTATTTACAAAAGGTAAGTATAATTTAGACAAATTGTATTTAAATTAAGAGTGGACATGATGCCAAAACCTCTGAATGTAAAGTTCCACTCAAAGATAAAAGTGAAAGTCCATACTGTTTTTATCTGCACTTACCCATCAACATACTCAGTTGCAAATGCTTACATTAACACAAATATATATTAAATTTCAACTGTCTGTACAGTAATTTGGTAGGTGCTAAGGATTCAGAGATACAGTATAAGTATCTAACTCAGTGATTCTCAGTAGGTGTTGATTTTGCCTCCAAAGGACACAATGATTGTCATGACTATGGTGGGGAGTTGCTACTGACATTTTAATAGGTAGATATTAAGAATGCTCCTAAACTTCCTACAGAGCACAGGCAGCTCCTCACAACAAGTGATCTCACCCTGAATATCAACAGTGCTGAGGTTGAGAGATCCTGATCATGAGACATTTTCTTTTTAACTTCTTTCAGATTTGTCTTCTTCCTCTGCAAATTGCAAAAGCTAGTATGCCATATGTTATATATACAGTATATAATATCCCTAAAGTAGGTGTTTGTTTTCTTGGCATACTTTTAAAGCTGTAATTCAAAGAGATAAATGAGTTGCCCAAGGACATGCAGCTAGGAAGTGCTGGATCAAAGATTGTTACCTACATACAGTCTAATCATTCTGAGTAAGTTAGGAAATATGCTTTTGGCTAGGAAATGCTCACACTGTATTATAAAATATATAAACACTGTTATAAAATGTCTCTTTATGTTTTTCTCCATTAAATTTCAGTATCTTGGACAGGACTCTTATTCTGTACCCTTTGCCAGTTGTAAAGAAAAGAAGCATGCTAAGTGATGTTCCTTATAAAGAAATTGCTTTGACCTTTGCTTCTTTAAATCATATGTAGCTATTGTATTTATAGAAACTGCAGTAAAGAAGGAAAACTCAGGCACTAAATGTCTTTATTATCATTCAAGAAAAAATAGTAAATTTTATCTTGCCTGGATCATCCAGAAAATGGAATCTCATCAGTGCAACAACAAAACTGTATTCTTAAATTTTCATTTAGTGCTGAGGATTGAACTCAAGGCTTTATGCATACCAGACAAATGTCCTATCATTGCACTCCATTCCAGCCTTTTGTTGTTTGTGGTGCTGGCAATCAAACCTAGGGCCATGCACACACTAGGCAAGCATCTACTACTAAGCTATAACATGACTTATTAACTGCCCTCCTTGTCTACTGAATTTGAATCCACTGGGCAATTTTTAGCTTATTGTTTGTCTTCTTGACTATATTCTTTTTCTTCTGTTCAATAGAAATATCACTTAAAAATCAGTATTGTTCTCATAAAATAGCGAACCATATTTGTCAACTTGTAGAAGCTTTGAATTAACAGTGGTATTTCTTAGATGTCTCTAAATTTAAGGTAACTGAAAACATGAAGCATGCCTAAAATATTCGTTTTCAACAAATTTATCAAAAAAGACACTTTCAGTCCAAACTTCTCTGAATGCATATCTTGAGAGAATGTGGGCATTCTAGCCAATGCTTAAAAACTGCTTAAAATATCATTTAAAATATAATTAGCCAATTAGAAGTTTTTTAAAGCATATTTTAGCTGTGTTTGTTAAAGCACATATTTGGGGTTTGTCTTGTTTTTTCTTTTTGCTGAAGATTGAACCCAGGGCCTCATACATGCTAGGCAACCTGTTTACCACTGAGCTCCATCCCCAGCCCTTGGGTTTTATTTTTGCTTTGTTTACTAAAGCTATTTTTATTAGTGTGTGTTTGCAGTATATTATGGTCACATTTGCTTGGGAGGACTGGTACATGTGTGTAGCACATGCTGATCATTTTTGATCTCTTTAATCCCTGCCCAACCTTCCTTTCTCCCTTTTTTCCCCTACCTGCTTCCCTATCTTATTTCCTGTCTATTTTTATACCAATTTTGGTACTTTAAAGCGAGAAGTGGATTTCCAGGAATATAGTCGCAGTTTTTAACCCTGTCACTAGTAGAAGTAAAGTTTGATTTATATAAGTGGATAAGTCAGTTGACAGAATACCTGAGATAATCAAATCAAAGGGGAAAGGTTTGTTTTGGCTCACAATTGCAGAGGTTTCAGTCCATTTCTGTCCACAGTTGCTTGGTCCTGCTGCTTTGGGTCCAGGGCAGCAGGGTATCATGGTGGGAGCAAGTGGTAAGTGAGCCCTTGTCCTCATTCTGGCTAGGATAAAAGAGACAGGAAGGGGCTGGGCTCCCAATATTCCCTTCCCAGACATGGCCCTGATCACCTAACTTCTTTCCAATAGGCTTATCTTCTAATGTTCCTAGCACTTCTCAAGAGCACCAAGCCGTAGACCAAGCCCTTAACTCCTGGCCCTTTAGAGGACATTCAAGACCTAACCGTCAGCAGCAAGTTTGCATTCTAACTATCCAGGAATCAGTCAGGACACACAAAGGAGTTCATCTTCTCAAATAGTTCTCAAATGTTTGTTTATTTTCACTACAGTTCCCTGGAATAGTTAGATAGTTAGATGGCTCCAGAGACACCAGGAAAGAATTACAACAGCTTCTGCCTATCTTATAAAGGAGAAGCAGTTCGTTGTGAGATCTATAACATTTGAAATCTGATCTGCACCCTGCCTTTTATTTTTATTTTTTTATTTTTTTCTGGTATTGGGAATCGAACTCACGACCTTGCACTTGCCAGGCAGGCACTGTACCACTGAACTAAATCCCCAGCCCTGCACCCTGCCTTGAAACAGTCATGTAAACATAACGTGACTGACACGTGGTTCTGTGCGCCATAAGCTCTCTGGGAACAGGACTTCCTGGGTTCATTAGGCTGAGGGTAGGGGTCTCATGCCAACCTTCTGAAAATTGACAGCCATCTAAACCTTCACTCCCCATAAGGTTATAGCACAGATTTGACTAGTTCAGTACATATTATTATAGATTCTTTACTTTTTAAATAAAAATTAATTGTATGGAATTTATGGGGAATCATATGGTATTTCAATATAGGTATATGTTGTACAGTATTTAAATCATGTTAAACATACCTATCTCCTCGAATAGTTATCATTTCTGTTTTGTGAAAACATTCTAAATCCTCTTTTCAAGCCTTCTGAAGTTGCCATTATCTGTAGTCTCTCTACTGTACATCAGAACTCCATATTCTTATCTAACTACAATTTGCTACTCCTCAACATTCCCTCCTCTCTTTCTCTCCCCGGGCTCTGATAACTACCCTTCTACTTTCAACTTCTGCACAATCAACAACCTTTTTATATTCCAAATATAAATGGGACTGTGCAATAATAGTCTTTTTGTATCTAGTTTCTGTCATTTAACAGTAATCTCAAATTCTACCCACATTCAAGGACATTCAAAACCTACACTGGTTACAGACAACAGGACTTCATTCTTTTTCTTTGACTGAATAGTATTTTATTCTGTATCATACCCCCTTTCTTTATCCATTCATCCATCGACAGAAGCTCATTTCTATTTTTTGGATATTGTGAATGGTGCCACAGTAAGCATGGGATATCTTTGACATACTGATTGCATTTCTTTTGTTTATACACTAGATAGTGGGAGCTCCAAATCAGATGATAGTTCCATTTTTAACTTTTGAGGAATCTCCATAATAATTTTATATTCTTACCAAAAGTGCATAAGGGTTCCTTTTTCCACATCTTCACCATTACTTGTCATCTTTTGTCTTTTTGATAGTAGCCATCCTTACTAGAATGAAATGACATCTCATGGTATTGACATAGTTCTCTGATAACTAATGATGTTGAAAATTTTTTCATATACATGGCCATTTGTATATTTCTTTTTTTTTTTTTTTTTTTTTTTTTTTTTTTTTTTGGTTTTTCTCCGGTACCAGGAACCGAACTCACGACCTTGCGCTTGCCAGGCAGGTGCTTTTGCCGCTGAGCTAAATCCCCAGCCCCTGTATATTTCTTTTGAAAAATATCTATTTAAGTCTAATGCACTTTTGTAACTGTTTATTTTTTGCTATTGAATTTTTTGAGTTCTTTATATATTCTGTGTATTAACCTCGTCAGATGCATAGCTTGTAAATATTTTCTCACATTGTCAGTTGTCTCTTCATTCTGTTGATTGCTTCCTTTGCTATGCAGAAGCTTCTCAGTTTGATGAAATCCTATTTTTCTATTTCTGTTTTTGTTTCTTGTGCTTTGAGAATATTGTTCAAAAAAATCCTTCACAAACCCAATGTCTTGAAGTATTTCCTCTATGATTTCTTCTGGCAGTTTCATACTTTCAGATTTATGTTTTTAGATAAATTCCCAAGAACTAACACCAAAGATGAGCATGTTATGGTTTATGGACATAATTGATAATCATGTATGGCTATTGTATAGTATTTAAGATATATAAATTATTTAAGGGGCTGATGAAGAGTTCAGAAATTTAACAGAATTTAAATGAAATGGAACTCATTCTAATTTTGCCATTGCCACAAGCCAAGAATTGACCTAACCAATGCACTAGGGCTGAAGTTCATACACGACACAGTCCTTCTCCTAGACAGAGGCCTTGGAAAGGTCTTTTTCATTATTATTATTCTTGTTGTTCTTGTTGTTTGGCAGTGGGCTATTCCCTGGCAGGCGTTATTTTATGCTAGCACTACTATAATCAAGCTACCCTGACAAAAGAAGATTTATTCTGAAAGCTTATGTTGCTCTTTTTGTACTTTAAAATTACATAAACTCTATCTTTAAAATATTCAAAGAATATTTTACTTGTAAGTCTTGAAATTGCATTATAAATATTACTCATACCCATAAGCACCAAAACGATTCATGTACAGTAGCCCTATTCCTTAATGGCCAAAGGCCATATTGACAAAATCAGATAAAATAAATACTCCTTAGGGGACAAAGTTATGGTTGAGTATGGGAAACAGGAGAAACTGGGATGGGAGTGATACAGATTGTGTTAGTTTCATTGATAAGAATTTACTATAATCTCACATCTTTTCTTACACAACAAACTTTCCTTCAACTGTGTCCTTGCTCATATCTAATTTAACACATTGCTTTATTCAACTCCACACATTTGAGAAGAAATGATTTACTCCCTCCTGTATATGGCATAAATTCATGTCCAATGCAGTATTTTGTGTACAGGTTATAAATTTTGCTTTACAAACAATGTGAGGCAGAAGGGACACAGCTTGAGTTTTCTGTTTGCAGGTTGAGCTTGCAGCAGGAGAGACAGAACAAACTTTGTACTTTGAAATAAATCTGACCGGAAAATCACCAAGAAAACATAAAATCAAAAGTTAATAATTAAACCTTCCCAGAACTGGCCTGCAGGAAAGCTGTGAAGTTTTTCTCTTGAAGATTTGTGTTCGGTTCAGACATCTCCTGTCCCATAATAGATTCTACTGATAATCTTGTAATGTCTGGTTCCTGATACCATTTTTTATTCGCTTGATCTGATAGCACTCTGCAGACTAGCTGATAACCCTTGCTAGCACTAATTTTCTAAGATCATCTTTCTTCATTACACATTCTGCTAAGCCTATACTTATTCTAATAGAGGATTTGGCATTATAATTCATTCTGGAATAGTGACTTTGACTCTAATATTTTCATTTTGTCAGAAGGGAAAGCAATCTCACAACAGATTGATAGTGGAGGAACTGGCAAGAAGGACTCATCTTTGACAATTCTCAGTCACACAGGGTGGTCACCTACTTCCCTTCTATAGAGCAGGCAAAGGAAAGGATAATATGGAATTAACTTTCTCAAGTTATTTTGTTAATAATCTTTCTGCTAAGGAGAAAACAATGCTGGCATTGAATAATCCTCATTGTTTATATACACAGCCTTGCGTCATCGAATAATTGCAGTTTCTTGGTCTTTTTTGATGCCAACCTAGTAAATCTGGTGACGAAACTGTTTATTATTATTTGATAGATAATATGATTCAGTAATAGAGGCAATAGTTTAGAAAAAGCTCCAGAAAATTTTAAACCCTCTTGTTCTTTTAGTGCTCAACTGTGGCAAACTACCAAATTTCTCTGAGTCTCAGATTACTCTTCCATAAAATGAAAATTAAAAACTGTATTATTAGGAATCAAATGGAAGAATCAACATAAGAAGGCTTTGTGAAATAAAAAATTCAACTTTAATAAATCACCAGGTATCCTGTTTCTATCTCCAAAGAGAGTTAAATTTGTACTAACACATCTACTTCTCAACCAGTCCTTTGCATTGAGAACACTTTATATAATTAATTGGTAAAGTAATATCCTGAGTTAGGGGCATGGCAAGCCTAAAGCTACTATACCAAAAAAAGAAATGGATCTGTAATAACTTTGGCTAGTAAAACCATACAAGGAAGCAAGTGGTCTCTCTGCCCTCACATTTACAGGTACACTTCATTTTATTATACTTCAATTTATCATGTTCAGAGACATTACTGTGTTTTTAAAACTGGTTTATTGTAATCTTGAGTGAACAAGTTCATTGATGCTATTTTTCTGACTTTGTATCTCTTTGTCACATCTTAGTCATTCTCACACTATTTGAAACTTTTTTTATTATGAGTATATCTGTTACAGTGACCTGTGATCAGTGACCTGGTGTGTTACTATTGTATTTGTTTTAGGGTACTACACACTGTGCTTATATATGATGGGGAACTTAATAAGTGTGTGCTTGGACTGCCCTGTGAGCCATCTGTTTTACCCCTCTTCTTGGACTTCTCTACTCCCTGAGACACAACAAAAATGGAATTAGGCCAATTACTAATCCTACAATAGCCTCTAAGTGTTCAAGTAAAAGAAAGTCTCACATGTATTTCAATTTAAATCAAAAGTTGAAAATAGTTGAGCTTCTTGGAAGGCAGGTCAAAAGCTGAGATAAGCTGAAAGGGAAGCCTCCTGCATCAAATAATCAAAATATGAATGCGAAGGAGAAGTACTTAAAGAAAATTAAAAACATACCACCTCAGTGAACAGAAGAATTTTAAGTGGAACAGATGTATTCCTGCTATGCAAAAAGTTTTAGTGACCTCAGTAGGTCAAAGCAGCCAAAGTCTTGCACCAATACTCATCTAGAGCAAGGCCCTAAAACTTTTCAATTCTGTCAAAGCTGAGAGAGGTAAAGAAGCTGTAAAATAAAAGTTTGAAGGTAGTAGATGTTGGTCCACTAAGTTTAAGGAAAAAAGCCATCTCTTGTGACATAAAAATGCAAGGTGAGGCAGCATGCTGACGTGCAAGCTGCAGCAAGTTATCCAGAAGGTCTAGGTGAGGGAATTGATGAAGGGGGCTACCCTAAACAGACCCACTGGTGGATGAGGCCATCTAGGGCACTCATACAAAGAAGTCAATGTGTAGCTTCAAAGCTTCAAAGGACAGGCTGAATTCTTGTTAGAGTCTAATGCAGCTAGTGACTCTAAAGTGAAGTTAAATGCACATTTATTGCTTCAAAGACCCTAGGGCTCTTAAGAATTATAAATCTACCTGTTCCCTACAAGTGAAACAAAGCTTTGATGATGGGCCATCTGTTTACAATATAGTTTTCCTAAATATTTTAAGGCTACTGCTGAGACCTGCTGCCTATAAGGGAAAATTTTTCTTTCAAAATATTACTGGTTATTGACAATGCACTTGGTCACTCAAGAACTCTGATGGCATTGTATACTGAAAGGAATGTTGTTTTCATGTCTGTTAACACAAGATTCAGTCTTCATCTGTTTTCACATTCAAGTCTTATTATTTAAAGAATACATTTTGAATAGTTTTATCTGCCTCAGATATGGATTTCTCTGATAGGTCTGTGCAAAGTAAATTGAAAGCTCTCTGAAAAGGATTCACCAATCTAGCTGGCATTAAAGCATTCATGATTCAGGGGAGAAGTCAAACTATGGACATTCATTAGAGATTGGAAGACGGTGATTCCAGTAGTCACATAGGACTTTGAGGAGTACAAGACACCAGTGGAAAAAAGCATCTACAAGTGTGATGGAAATACATAGGGAGCTAGAACTAAAGGCGATTCCTGAAGATGCAGCTAGATTGCTGTAATCTCATGTAAAACTTCATGGATGAGGAGTTGCTTCTTGTGGATATACAAAGAAAACAGCTTCCTGAGATGGAATGTGGTCCTGGGAAAGATACTCTGAACATTGTTGAAATGCCAACAAATGATTTAGAATATTACATAAACTTAACTGATATGGCAGTGGCAGTGTTTGAGAGGACTGACATAAATTTTGAAAGATGCTCTATTGTGGGTAAAATGCTATTAAGTACCATTGGATGATACAGAGAAATCTCATGAAATGAACAGCCAAGGAAGGAATAAAACAAACTTCATTACTGTCTTCTTTTAAGAAATTGTCAGTATTTGACAGTTACGATTCTGATCAATCACAAATTATCTACATTAAGGCAACCTGCCACCAGGAAGAAGATTATGATGCATTGTCAGGTCTAATGGTTATTAGCATTTTAGAATAAGATATTTTAAAATTAAGATACTTACATTATTTTCTAGACATACTGCAATTTCCCACTTAATAGACCATAGTATAGTATAGATACATATACAGTATATGTACTGGGAAAACAAAAAAATTATTTCTCTTTATTGAAATATTCACTGTATTGCGGGTGTCTGGAACTGAACTCACAATAGATATGAAGTATGCCTGTATAGTTTTAAGAAGAAGCCATTGAACTGTACGAACACTGAAGGGCTCACGAGTAAAATCTGCTTATGTACAAACAGTTGATTCTCATTTGTGTGATGTCATTAGATCACTAGCTTCTAATAGTGGATGAACTCAATGTTGTTAGGATGAACAGGTGTCTCACAGCTGGAGATTGTCACAGAACTGAGGTACAAAAGCGAACCATTTTTTATGGAAAAGCTCTGGTGATTCTAATATTGGAAAACTTCACCTTAAGAGAAAAAATTCAAAGGATATACAAGGCACTTGGCAAAAACAGGACTGACTATACCACTGGAAAATTCAAAAGGGAGGATTCTGATTAAGTGTAACTTAATGGAAATGATAGTGTACAGAATTCAATCTCTGTAGTTTAAATTATATCCCATACAATTTACAAATGGATGTGTAGTTTAACAGCTTTTACAAGTGAACCATAATTATGTCTACACATTATTCCAATCAAAGTGAACAATCGTTGCTGCGATGACGATTAAATAGTTATCCCTGGCACCATCTGACCCAGCCAAACTAAAACTCAATTTTCTGCTCCAAAAGGGAAAACTGACATAAAACTATCAAAGATAACCTTTAAAAGTACAATATGCTTTTAAATGGCGAGTTTCAAATTATACTTGCAGAAGAAAAGTTCTTCATGTCTTGTATTTGGTAAAATGATCAGCTCTCCCATGAAAAAGGACTCTACTTGTGCACTGTTCTAGCTCAGCACTACATTTTCCAACTTGCTTCACAAAATCTTGAGTAAGCCAACTTATTTCCATCTAAAATGACAGGGTATAGTTTATGTGACTAGTTTCTCTCAGGCTGTTTTAGAGATCTTCTAAGGTCTATACTAGGTTGTAAGTATGTGGACTACTTGGACTGTCCCAACTACTATTTTTAGGCAAAAATGTACTTTAGTGCTTCTGTGATCACACACACCCAGACGCGCCTCCACAGCATTAAATGAGTTCGTATTCGGTACTCACTAACCACTGTGTTCTACGCTGCCCGGGGGTTATTTCACAGGCTCTTGGCCCTGAGGCCTCTTAAAGTTATTGCAAAGTTAACTAAGTGTATAATTAAAGTTAACTAAGTGCAAAGTTAACTAAGTGCATAAGAAAGAGGCAGAGGAGAAAAAAAAACTAAGATATTGGGAAGCCAGCGTCAGTAACGTAATTTTTTCTGTTGAAATATTTAGTTACATTTCCCTTGAAAGTTTTAAACTTTTTGAGGGAAAAAGGCTTCATTTGTACCTCATTAGTAGTTGGTTCCTGACAGAAATAAAATAAACATTTTTGAAGAACTCTTTTCTGCTTTATTATTAAAGCCACAGGTCTTCTAAAGTCCTATCTTCCTTCAAACGGTACCTCGCCGGATACCCTGCCTCTTCGGCGGAGAGCTCCGCCCATATCTGCTTAATGCACCCGCCTCCTTTGGTATTCCAGCCAATCCCGTATTCCGTAATGGCGTGGGAGTAGATCTATCGCGAGACTTTCGAAGTATCCTTTGGGACCTTCACCTGAATGAACATGCGCAGAAGAGACTCCTGAAGCCAGTGAGGAGAAAGGGGGCGGGGCGCCCCGACGTGCGCTTTCACTTTGACCTCACGTTGCAGCGCATACCCGGTATCTGGGCGCTGTGGTTTGTGGGCCCCCCGGGAAGCCCAACAAAACTCAGCCTCCAGCATAGAGCGCTCGCGCCCACCCGAGGCGGGTGTTCGGTGGATGGCCAATGCCTGCCCGACATCTGCAGGGATTTAGAGGGGCCCGGCCTGGCGCAAAGAGACTGGAGAGGTTTGGAGAACCAGCCTAGGTGGGCGCTTGGGTGATGGAGGGTCAGGGGTCAGAGGTTGGAGGGAAGATGTCTCAGGCCTCCCCCTGCCGCCGGGGAAGACTCGTCTCGAGCCCCGGGCAGCTCTAGGGCTGAGAGGGAGCAGCAGCGCGAGTCTCCTCGACCCCGTGCCCGTCCCAGACCTGCGGGCCTCTGCCCCGCCGCGGCTCCCGGGGAGCAGGTGGGGACCGTGGGAAGGAGGCTGCGCCTCTCCCCAGGGCGGGCCACGCTCAGCGTCCGCGGAACTGTCGCCGGGGCCCTTGGCTTCTCCAGAGCTTGTTTGCCTGAGTCTCGGAGCCCCTTTCGGGTCTTTCCGGAAGATAACTAGGTGGGCAGTATCCCCTGCATAGCTTACGCCCTGGAAGTTGGAAGCGGGCAGCCGCCTAGCTTCTTGGGGCGCGGGATTGTATGGAGTTACTAAGCGGAGGCAGAGACTTCCAAGTTCGTCTGACGGAAAGTTCTCAGCTTTGCTGTCTGATCAGTTACATTCGCATTCAGAACCGCCCTTGCGCCTCGTGCCTTTGGCTGTGGAGCAGTGCTAGGTTCACGAAGGAAGGTGTGAGTTGATCTGATGATTGACGGGCCGTCTCAGATAGAGAAAATTATTAAATAGTCGCCGTTAAATGTGTTCGTTTTTCTAGACAGCTTGACATTAGCACGAAGTAGAAACCCCTAGATATTTGATGTTTCCCTACTGGTACTAACTTGAGGCTTTCACATAATTTAATAACATAGTTTAAAAGTTATTACTGCTGTTTTCAGTTTTTTCCGATGGGTGATAGCAGGAGTGATAAAATGATCGTCGTTCTTTGAATATCCGTAATGTCTCTGCTGTCACGGGAAAGACAGTTTAGGATCAGTAACCATGCTGCACGCTAAGCAGTGATTGTGAGCAGTGTTGAGGTAATTCTACTGGATAACTGTTTCCTGCAGCTTTGAAGACCATTTATATAAGCAGTGGAGAGTATAATATTTAATTTCTGAAATATGCTATTATGTATCCTCTTTGCCTAGCCTAAAAGAAATGAAGTTATGGACTTATTAAAATAAATCTTTTATTAACAGTTGTGGGAGACAATCTGATGAAAAAGTTTCTTATGAGGGTATTTTCAAATTTGTATAACTAACATATATTTTAGAGTTAAATAGAAGAAAACACTCCCCTTGCTGGAGTTATCACAGAAAAGGAGAAACACTGGGAGGCTGAGGCAGGAAGATAGCAAGATATACTGTCAAAGTTGGGATCCAGGAGGAGAGTCCCTGTTCATTTAAGGCTTTCTGGGAAAGATCAGGGACTCAACTGGCAGGAAAGGCCTTTTTGCATTTAAGTTGGGATCCATACAGAAAATTTTACGTTTTGCCGAACTTTGATATTTAAGGAGGAAGAAAAAGCAGAACCACCAAAGGTACGATTTGTAAGGTAAGAAGATAAATAGAGGAGACTGTGGGGTGTAAATACAGATTCATAGAATTTTACCATTTTTAACTGCCAATTACCATTTTTATAGTAAATGTCTTTGGCCAGTTAATGTCTTCTTTAGTTTAAGAAGTTATCCCTGGATAGAGGTCCTTTGGGGAAAGAGTCAACCAGGTTTTTTTTTTTTTTTTAAGTAATAAATGTTGCTCAATTGAGAACTGGGTAAAAGAAGAACTTTGCTATAACTCCTAGTGTTTACTTTTATCTAACTTATCATTTTCATTAATAAACACCTTGAAACTCACAATACCTGAAAAGTCAGCTTGAAAGGAAACACGTGAATGTCCAAATTATAGTTGCATACATAATTTAAAAGACACTGGAGAACAGAACAGTTAAGGAATGTATGGTGATAATATCTCTGTTACAATTTTATTGTAAGAAATATTGCATGTATTATTTCTGCACATGTTCCATTGGATAGAAATAGTCGTGGGACTGTACTAACCTAGTCTGCCATTTCCAAACTTATCTATACTTTGGAAGGAAAGAAATGGATTTTAGTCGGCAGCTGTGTATCCATAATACAGTTTCTTCTGGCTGCACAGTGGAATATTTTAAGAAGCCTAAAAAAATGGAGGATAGTGCCTAAGACTCCCAGACATTCTAATTTCATTGACTAGGGTGCCACTTGGGCATGAGGATTTTTACAAGTTACCTTCTAAAGATTTGTTAAATTTAACAAGCACCGATCTTTGGTCCCTGTTCCTGTCACATTAGAGTTCGGTTATTGTGAAGTGTAATGTAGAGTATTCTCAGAATGCTAGTAAATGCCACTTAATAGATATATACTTCTGTTACCCAGCTATGGTGCTTCAATTACTGCTAGCCACTGTTCTCCTGTCTTCTTCATTTTAGAAATGAAAAAATTGGCACAGAAAAATGAGGCATTGTAACTATTTCAATGTCATTGTTAATAAATGCGAGAGCTGAAATTAGAATATAAGACTAAGAAGCCCATACTCTCTACTACAAGCCTCGATGCATTGCGGATGTGAGACTATAGCCAGTTGCTTTTGAGCTTTCAGTTCTGACTGGTGTGCTTTTTGGAACTGGCCCAGTTCCCTTCACACGCACGTACAACCTCAACCCATATCCATGCACTTTGCCGTGTGAAGTTCTACCCAGGAGAGGAATGTGGTGTATTTCTTTACCTCTTGATTTAGGTCCATCAATGGGGTTTATTGGCAAACCTTGTTTCCTGGTGGTTTTGATACGCTTTACACAGTACTTACGTGGTTGCATTTGCACTTTTATACCTAACCCTTTGCGATGAGGACATTCTGGGATATTTCTTTGCTTCCGGGAGAATAAGACCTACAGTAAGCAGGAACAACTTGCTCCTATAGAAACAGCCTGTCTCACCTGCTCTTAAGTAACCTACAGATTTGTGGGGAAAAGAAAATAAACAAACAAAAAAGCTGCTTAAAGCATTGAGCTTTGTGGTGATGTGCTGTATGTACAGCATGTTTGTGGCAGTAATTAACTGATAAACTGGTATAACTTAACTTTTTGAAAGTTCCAGCAGAGTGACTGAATTTCCACCTTCGACTGTATGCTCTGAGGTTAACTGGACAAATCTTAACACTTAGAAAAGGAGGGGTTTGCTATATGTTACTTCTCTGAGATAGAATTACAGAGGATAAAGTGCATACAAAGTAGTTCACCATTGACAGAGACTACTTATAATCCTGCACTTCATATTCTTAAAATGCGCTTTAGAGGACTGGAACTCTCATGACTGAGACCAGCATAGACCTTTGCAGTTATGTGAGTGTTCTATATATGGGCTGTCTAGTAGGGCAGACAGGAGTCACAGGTAGCACTTAAGCACTTGAAGTGGAGCTGGTGAGACTGAGGAGCTGAATTTCTAGTAATAGTTTTATTTTAGTTTTATTATTTAAAGTTAAATATCCACCTACAGCCTGTTGCTACCTTTTTGGACTTGTGTGGGCCCAGAGTAGGCAGAACTACTTCCTTGGGGCTGCTGAGGGTACCATATTTCTTTGAGGCCACCAGCTACCATGCTCCTAAGTAAAAGACATGTTCTGTCAGCAAGGAAGAGGGTAGATCTTGGGAAGGTAAGTAATATTATTTCAGTTTCTTTTATGGTTATTGATCTATCAGATTTCCTATTTCTTGGACCATTTTCTTCATGTATAGTGAGTATGTTAGGAAATTGCTTCATATAGACTTTTTGTTTATTAAAATAAATCTGTTTTTAATATTCTCTTATACTTGTTAAATCCCTTATGTCTTTTCTTTTCTTTTTTTTTTTTTTGCTTTTTAAATCAACTTTATTATGGCATAATTTATATATAGTAAAATTCAATGTTAGATGTACAATTTGATGAGTTTTGACTAGTGTCTAATATACAGTCATGTAAACACCCTACACAGAATATTTTTGTCTCCGCAAAATTTTTCCCCCTGCACCTCTGCTGTCAGTCACCTCTGCCCATAATGTGCTTTCTACTGCTTAGGTTTTGGACCTTTCTGGACTTTCACATAAATGGAATCATACCGTACATAGTCTTTGTCTAGCTTTTCTTCACTTTTCACAGTGCTTTAAAAATCCTCCCTGTGATGGAGTGTGCATAAATAGTTTGTTTCTTTTTCATTCCGGGCTAGCTTTCCATTGTACGAATGTGCTACAACTTACCTCTTTACAAAGACATTCCATAGATATTTCTTCCAGTTTTTATCCTATTCAATTTTATTAGAAACTGACAAGCTTCGAAAGCAACTCAGCCCTGTTGTAATGTTTGAGAATTTAGTTCTGGTTGCTACACACCCTCAGTCTTTTAAATTGTAACTATTCTAGGGCATAAATTGAGGCATCTTGTGATTTGACTTCATGTTGTCTTCCTGATGATGCTGAAGACACCTTTTTGCACTTTTTTGGCATTTGTAAGTCACTTTTGGTGAAGGATTTGTTCAGAATTTTTGCCCATTTTTAAAATAAAGTCATCTTACTATTGATTCATGTGTTTTACAATTTGTAGTATACAATAAAATCCTTCCTCAGGTATTTCTTTTGCTAATATTATTTCTTCACATCTATGGCTTGACTTGTTTCTATAATAATATCTTATGTGAAGCCCAATTATTTAATTGTGATGGAACTTAATTTATTATTGTCTTACATAGTCTTTTTTGGTGTCCTGTTTAATATTTTCTGTCTTTTTTTTTTTGGCCTAATGAATATCACTTAATTTTTTTTTCCTAGAAGTTTTATAGTTTTAGCATTATATTTTAGTTTATGGCCAATTTTGAGTTAATTCTTACCTGTTATGAGATAAAGGTCAAGGTTCTTTTTATTTATTTTTCATATGGCTACCACTTACAGAAAGGGATATACGTTCCCCATTGACTTCCTTTTAAATCAGTTGAACATACATGTCTGGCTTTGCTATCACTTTATTTTGTTCCATATGTTTATGTTTACACTGTTATCACACTGTTTTGATTACTGCTAGTGTAAATTTTGAAATCAGTATAATTCATTCAACTTTATTCTTCTTTTCCAAAAGAAGTTTGACTCTTCTAGATCCAGCCATTTCAATATAAGTTGTAGAACCAAAGACACTTGTTGGCATTTTTACTGTGATTACTTTGACGTAATGGATCAATATTGAAGAGCTGATATCTTGATATTTTAAGTGAACACTGTGAACATAGTACAATACATAATATAGCTCGGTGATTATACTACTATACTTCTTTGTTTTTATATTTGCTTGAAAGTTTTTAGAATAAAATTCAACATTATATTCAATAAAATTTAAGTTTAATAAAAATTTTAAGTCATTTTAAATACAAGAAAAATATATTTACAGGAATTTTTATTTATCCTTTTTATTTCTTTGTTAAGGTTCAGATTTCCATCTACCGCCATATTTAATCTGCCTGAGAACTTGTAACCTTGCTTGTAGTGTAGCCTGCAGCTGTAAATTCTTTTGGCTTTTGTCTTGTTTTTCATCTTCATTCTGATTTTGCTGGGCGTAGAGTTCTAGACTGGAAGAAATGTATAGGCCAGAGAGATAAGAGTAACCTGAAGAAATATTGTTGCTTTTGAGCAGTTTAATTATGGCAGAACTTGGCTGCAGTTGTCCTTGTCTTTGCCCTAGTTGGGTTTCATTGAACCTCTTGCTTTTCCAGATTGATAGTTTTTATCAAATTTGGAAATACTTCATGCATGATTTTTTTTTTTTAACCCTCTCCCCCTTTTTTCTGCTGCGATTCCAATTTCATGCACGTTAGACTGCTGAACATTTTCCAGTGTGTCTCTGCTGTTCTGTCTGTTGTTTTTCCTCGTGTTAGCCTGGGTCTTTTTACATTTTTTTCTTGTCACGGTTCTTTCCTCCACACACCCCAAAGCCCCCCATGTCTGGTGAGTTTTCTGTTTAATGCCAGACATTTTGTTAAATTTTGTGCTTGTTTTTAAGGTTTGGGAGAATGGGTTCAAAACAGAGTAGTTTTTTATTCTAGCTATTAATTCTAAGGCTAAATCAGGCCTACTTGTAAGGTATTTCTCACTTCTGAGGACTCTGCATATTACCTTGGGTATCAGTGGATCTTTCTATGACCCACAACTGTCTGCTATATATGAGCTCTAGGGACTGTTCCACCTATCTCTGGTAGTTCTTTCTCCACCTGTGAATATTTCCCTTATCTGCAGGTATAAGTCATTACTCTCTCCGACACTCAGGGGACTCCTCCAAGTATCCCCAGAGCCTTCTGTGGGTGCCTCACTCTCCTGTCTGTTACTTTGCCTTGTGAGTTCTAAATTCTGTACCCTTAACCCAAAAGACACCATTGGCCTCTTGAGTTCCTTCCTTCCCGTGCTGTTCCTGGAAACTCTTCAGGATAAGCTGTGAGAAGGGCCACAGGCCAACCTGGTTTGCCTGGACTGAAGGGTTCCCCAGGGTTCAGGACTTTCAGTGCTTAAATGAGAAAAGTCCCAGGCAAAAACAGAAAGCGTTTTCTGAGCCAATGGGAGAATTTCTTTCACTTGTTTGCCTTCTCTCAGGGATCAAGTGTAACAGTTGCTCTGTAGTTATGCACATTCTGGGATTCAGTCAGTGCCTATTATTTTTCTCTTTCAAATTTCAGTAATATTGTTTGCTTTACTAAAATTGCTCAACATCCTAAGCAGGAGTTACTAGTTCATGCTTCTGTGTGTTGAAAACAGTATGTTATCTCCCTAAGGATGTGATTATTTTAACTCTAGTATTGTAAAGTATTATTCAGACTGCAGGATCTGTTTTGTAGGTGAATTTTGTCTTTATTAATTTTTTTAATCCAAGTGGACATTCCTTAGATGTCTGTTATTCGTCATGAGTTCACTTGCATTGTCTGCTTGTGAGGCTTGCTTAAGGGGTGGATAGGAAGTAGCTGCTGGACTTTCTTCTGCTGTGTTCAATGAGACTAAGGATTGATGAGACCTCTCTAAAGCAGTCTGCCATCACCAGCTTTTTCTGCAGTAGTCAGTAACAAAGAACAGCTCTCCAGGTGGCAGTGCTTCCGTCAGAAAGTAGATATTCCCACTACAGTTACCTTAGCTAGGAAAGATACTCCATGATTATCTGTGTCTCTGACCCCTCACTTGGGCTCCACATGTCCACCACCACTAAGCGTGGAAATCCTCCTGGTGAGTTGATTCTATGTTTTACACGGATACCTTCCTTGCTGTCACTTAGCTTTGCAGATTCATTCCATATCCTTTAGGTATCCGTCAAATTTCAGGGTTACTCACATTTCCCCTATACTTTTGTCTTTCTTTAAACAAGGCTTTCTGTGCTCTTCATTAGTTTCTTTAAAAGACGTCTCTCATCTTTCCTGGATTAGGAGCAGATAGTAGGAGTGGAGAGCTAGTAGGAGTATAGGCGCATACTCAGACTTCTCTGTTGGCTCAGTTTGTTGTTAAGAAACGAAAACTCAGTTTTTTACCTGTTGTGATTTACAGCCTATGGTTTGATTTATATTTATTTTGATTCTTCCCCTGAAATACAAAACAGTGCTGACTACTTAGTGTAGACTCAGCAAATACCTAATTGGTTTTTATTTAAAAATGAAATTATTCAGAATATTTCTTAAAGTGCTTGATGCCAACTTTTAATTTTTAACCCCCTTCCCTCGCCAACTACTAGGCTGGAATAGATACCAACCACCATGGAGAATTCCTTCTTTAATTCCTATGAGTTTGTTTTTCATATAGGAATGGCATAGTTTAGGGCTACATTTAGGCCTGTTTCCTCTTTTGAGATGAGCAAGCCCAAACCTTTCTTTTAACCTTTTCTATTATTCCTTCACTCCCCCACTTCCCCCTCAATGCCATCAGTGCCTTCTTTCTTGCCCAGTTGTCACTCTTATTCTTTTTATCTTTGGATCCATGAAAAGAAATATTTATATCTATATTTTCATTTTTCCACCTTTGGGGAGCAAAGAGTTTTAGGGGTTTGTAAGCTGTGTAAGGGTCCAGTGAATTTTTTTTAGTGCTTTGGGATTATAAAACAACTGAAATTCTATAGCAGCTGTATGAGTTTAAATATTACTACCACATTCCAATTAACATTTCCATGCTATGTGAGATTTTTATTCTCTTATTCTATTGCTTATCAAATGTATTTTTAGAATTTACTTTATAAAAAAAAATCATCTTTACTAGGTTTATCCACTAGAAACCAGTAAAATCATTAGAATTTGCTTAATGAGATGATGGTTAATATGCTCCTTAGGTATACCTAATTTAATACAAAAATTACCCAGTGTTTTTTATGAATTCCCCTGAAGATTTTGTATTGTATGTATGTTATGGTGAATTTTTCATCTAGAAGTACTTCCATACTAAAATCTTCATCTGGTGTGCCTACTATTTCATTTATCCTTTAGAATTCACATTTATCAGACAAGAAAACGTGAAAATGAGCAGCCGACGGAAACGGGCTCCTCCAGTGAAGGTGGATGAGGAGAAGCAGCAGCAGCTCCGCTGGAACATGCACGAGGACAGGAGGAACGAGCCGCTCCCCGTGGTGGATGAGGAGCAGCCGTGCCCAGGGCCTGACTCCTCTTCCCAGGGCATCCTCCTGGATGATAGTCCGCAGGAAGAAGTGGCTCACAGGGGGAAGAGGAGGTGTTCCAAGGCTGTGAGCTTCCCAACCGCAACCGAGAAAGAAGAGACCGATTTTCTCTCTTTGTCTGTAAAGCTGAATATTGTGATTTTCCCCTATCACTTCGATAGTTCTTGGAAAGCATTTCTGGGGGAATTAACTCTTCAGCTTCTTCCTGAACAGAGTCTAGTTGAAAATTTTTCTGAGAGGAGTTTTACTTTGGTGAGTTCAGAGTCAAGCAATCAGTTCCTGATACATGTGCATCCTGAATGTGAAGATGCGGAGAAACAAGAAAAGGGACCCAAAGAATCAGTTAACGTTTGTGACAAGGGTATTCTCGTGGAGTCATCCTTCAGTGGTGAAATGTTAGAAGACCTGGGATGGCTGCAAAAGAAGAAGAGAATAAAACTGTATCAAAGAGCAGAAGGAAGTCACACTATCAAGGTACCCAGTGTCTGCAGTGTCTCTTAGGGCTCTGCTGTGTTCGCAGCTCATTTTGTAGTAAGTTGGAAGACCTGAAAAGCCAGAGCCTTGTTCTGGTCCTCATCATCCCTTCTCGTATTGCAGCAGTCGTGTCTCTGTCTCCTGCCTTGCCTTTTCCACTGCTTCATCTGCTTGGTTTTCAGAACAGTAGCACATGTAGGCACTCCTTCCTGCATACAGAACTAAGACTGAGCTTTCTAATCCTGCACACAGGTCGCTCCTTTGATAGGTCCTTAAGCCTCATCCTTTTTATTTTGTCCTAGAAACTCCAAGTGGATGTTTCTTGCAGACACCCTGTCATGCTGTGTGTTTGCATTTGCTCGCACATTTCCCTCTGCCTGCATTATCCCCCTACATTCCTCCTGGAAACTCTCGTTTATTCTTTAATATTCCTTTCAGAGTTTACTTCATGCATGGAGTTCTTTTCTTAAATCCTATGGGTGGTGATAGGTGCCCTTTCTCCAGAATAGCTATGACTTAATGTATATTTTGATTTTTGCTTTTGTCACTGTTACTTCATTTTAGATATTTCTCCCTTACTAGACCATGAAATCTTTTATCTTCATATCCTAGTTAATTGCCTGATATGTAAATAGATCTTCAGTAACTAAATGGATAAATATATAAATCACTTTAGGCTTTGCCATTGTTAGCCACTAGCCATATAATTTTATGCAGGTCATTTAAATGTTCTAATTTCAGCATTTTTCTATATGAAAGATAAATAGTGCCCATTCTTTTTTCCTTGTAGAGTTTCTCAAAAATCAAGTAAGATAATGTAAATAAATGTACCTCACAAAGAGCTTAACATACATGCATGATAAACCTTTGAAGAAAAAAATTTCAAATGATTAATTTATCTTTGTTTTGTTTTGTGTTTTTGGTACTGAGAATTGAACTCAGGACCTTGCGCTTGCTAGGCTGGTGCTTGTGCCGCTGAGCTATATCCCCAGCCTTTGTTTAAATGAATATTGTTTAAATGAATATCTTATCTTTGTTTAAATGAATATTGTTTCTTATACATTTCTCACATTAAAAATAATTTTTTCAATAGTCTTGTTTATATTTTCAAAATTGATTGAGAAAAGGAGAAAAGTTAGAACGCCATTAATTTTTTCCTGGGCAGTGAATCTACATGGCCAAGCAATTCCCTGCCTTTTCTGGTTGTGAGTGCCAAAATCATGGCATCGTGATACCAAGTATATTAGAATTCAAGGCTTATGTCTGTGTTCTGTCATTTTCCCACTGCAGACCAAGTTTTGATCTATTGCGTTTTTTCTGGCCTTTTTTTTTTATAAATATTTAAACATTTATTGCCATATAGTAAACCATCCCTGAGTGAACACAAGGCAAGTACAAATAATAAAATATAATTTTGTCGCTCATTCCTATTTAATGCTGATAGGTTCTTGTTCTCTGGTGAAAGAATATAAGAATCTCAGTGATTAGGGAGTCAGGCCCAGAAAGTCTGAAGAAAAGAAGGAAACTAATATTTACTGTCCACTATGAGAAACTTTTAAAATTACATTACTAAGGCTGTCTCATACAGATTCTTTTCCATTTTGTGAATAAGTATATTTGGATTAAGATAGAAGTTATATTTCTGAGTTAATTTAAGTCCTAAATATGAATGCCATTATTCAAATTTGAGTGTTGCAATTGCAAAACTTCATACTGTATTGTTTTACTAGAGTCAAGATACTTAACATTAATCAAGGTCTGTTTTCCTACATATTTTACTGTTTAATCCAGTGATAAGGATTCCCAAACCTAACTGTACATGAGATTCCTAGCTTGTGCATTGGAATCTTCCAGGGACGTCTGCCATTTTAACAAACTTTGTTAATCATTTCATGCTAATCAGATTTAGGAATCAGTGATTTCAGTGAGTAGACACTGAGATATAGCTCAGCGGCACAAGTGCCAGCCTAGCAAGCGCAGGGTCCTGAGTTCAATTCTCAGTACCAAAAACACAAAACAAAACAAAGATAAATTAAT